>NC_080050.1:14509949-14542449 GCF_026212465.1 Amaranthus tricolor | reverse complement strand
TAAGTATGTTTACCCCATGTGGGAAAAGTTAAAATTGTGATTTATGTTGCAAATGTAAACATATTTACCCCCTAAAAGTGAAAATTATTATGATCATAAATTACGCAAGAATATATGTATGTCCCGGGTAGGAAAAGTTATAATTATATTTTTCAAATGATTTATGAAATTCTGAAGTGGTATTGTGTATTTAAATCAACACATATGTTGAAAATTAAAATGCTTCGGGGACTAGTATGCCACGACAAAAGTTGTGTGCACATTTACGGTACAACAAAAGTTGTGTGTGTATTACGACGTAACAAGTGTTATGCGCGTACAGAGGGCACCGTTTAGTGTACCTAATTATATATTTTTGGATATATCGCGAACTTTAGATCGCTATCACTAGTCACAAGATGACTACACCATGAAAATATTATTAGCTCATAAGTTTGAGCCATTGTTTGCATCAAGTATGATTTCATGAATTATGTTTGGAAGGTTTTTGAAAGGGTTTAAAACCACTGTTTTGAATTAAGTATGACTTTTGAGATATAAGTTTAATCTTGAAAAAATGAGTTTAGGCAAATCAAAGTTTTATTAACTTGTTTAACGGACACTAGTGTGCTTATACTTAGTCTTTTGCTTTGGTTTGGTTTTGGTTCAAGTATTTTACTTGGGCTGTGGTTTAATCTTTAAGTAACCCCTTAGTGGGGCTAACAAAAGTGAGCTCCACTTGATTCATAATAAATTCTAGTTAGTCTTTGCCTTCATAGTTTCGAGGATGTAGCAAGTTTTTGGGAAAACAAAATGTAACTAATGTTTAGTAATTCTCCATTGAGGGCGTCTCACCGTGCGTTGATTTAAAATGGGCCAACTCAAACTATTTAAAAGACAGCCTCTCTCCAGAGAGACCGTCTCTTCTAGAGACGACTCTTTGGAGCCCAGCCCAACTCCCTTCAAATAATAAATCAAAAAAATAACTGTATTTTGGAAGGAAGAGAGACGTGCGTTTTTTGTAAGAAAAAACTGATTTTTTTTACTCAGAATTTTTCTGAGTAACTGCTTGAATGAGTTTCTTCATCTCTCTCACCCAACAATAGATTATACGCACCTTCTACAACCTTAATTATTGTCTAACAATGGAAGTAGTGATGGCCACGGAGCGGGTTACCCGGAACCGAACCGGTGTCGAACCGCTTGTAACCGGTCCCGGAACCGAAACCGTTCGCGACAGGTTCTGAACCGGCTCGAACCGCGAAACTGTTAAAACGCCGGAAAAAAATTGTCAGAACCGTAAAACCGCCAGAATCGGACCAAAGAATCGCGGGCCGGTTCGAACCGGTTCACCCGGACCACCGGTTCCAAGGAACCGCTCCGGAACCGGGAACCAGACCGGAACGATTCACCCGCCCCAACGGTCCCTTGGAACTGGAACCGGAACCGTGCGGTTCACCCGGTCTAGCGGTTCTTTGGAACCGGCCAAAAAAAAAGAGTCGTTTCTAGCCGTTGGGTTTTTCCTATATATACTCCACACTTTCAATGTTTCCATGCACGATTCATCTCTTCTCCTACTCTCTCTACTTATTCTCTCTATTTAATTACTTAATTACGCAATTATTCTCTTAATTACATACCTAGTCTTTTAATTATTTCTTAATTACATAATTAGTCTTTTAATTATTTCTTAATCTTTCCTATATTTATTTCTTAATTACATTATTATTTCAATATTATCATGTCTTCTTTTAATGGTAGGGTTAGCATAACAACCGATATTTGGTCTGCTCCCCTACATTTAGAACCTTATATGTGTGTAACAGCCCATTGGATAGATCATAATTAGTTTATTCAAAAAAGAATAATTGTTTCTCTTAATTACATACCTAGTCTTTTAATTATTTCTAAAATTACATAATTAGTCTTTTAACTATTTCTTAATCTTTCCTATATTTATTTCTTAATTACATTATCATTTCAATATTATCATGTCTTCTTTTAATGGTAGGGTTATTATAACAACCGATATTTGGTTTGCTCCCCCACATTTAGAACCTTATATGTGTGTAACAGCCCATTGGATAGATCATAATTGGTTTATTCAAAAAAGAATAATTGCTTTTGAGTTAATGCCCGAAAGACATACGGGTGAAAACATAAAATATAGATTAATGGAGATATGTGAAGAATGGAACTTGGTAGATAAATTATTTTGTTGTTCTACCGATAATGCAACCGCCAACATCAAATGCATCGAGCTTTTGTATAACGAACATGCTTTTAGTTGTATCCTTGATGGTAGATTATTACACGTACGTTGTTGTGCTCATATTGTTAACTTATCTTGCCAAGCAGGTATTAGAAAACTAAGTGATTTATTAGATCCCATTAGAGACATAGTGAAGTGGCTTAGATTAGGACAGGTAAAGAGAAGATATAAGTAATTATGTGACCAGTATCAAGTAAAAAAAGTATATTGGTCTTTAGATACTCCTACACGTTGGGGCTCAACCCATGATTTATTAAAAAAGGCTATTGGTTATCGTCCGGTTATAACACAACTTTATATTGAGTGTACGGATAACCGTATAAGTGATGAAATATGGAAACTAGCAATAGGCGTACAAAAAATATTAGAAGCGTATGTCCACGCAACTAAGATTTTTTCATATATGTTTACGAACCAAGCATCCACTTAGTAATAAGTGAATATATTACTATTATTGGAAAAATCTAATCTTTAAGTAAACCTTTAAGAAGATGAGATACCAAAGAAGCAATTGAATGAGATACCAAAGAAGAAGCAAGATAATGGAGTCTTGAGTTCTGCGGAAGAGATGAGTTCAAATATTTCAAATGATGATTATGGAAACTGAAGCAAGGAAGTTGAAATGATTCAGAGACTGATTTTGGAAACTGACGAAGAGATATTCTAACGCGCTCAGTTAATTTTTAATTTAATTTTTTTAATGTAAAAATAACAATAGACCGGCTCATTAGTTGGACGTCTCTTTTAGAGCCTATCTTAACTAAGAAATGGTGTTTAAAAGACTATGCATTACATCATTTGTTTTTTTTAAAAAAACCACTTTGTGTACATGGAGTTCAGTTTCCATTTTTTTA
Organism: Amaranthus tricolor; assembly: GCF_026212465.1. Lineage (NCBI taxonomy): Eukaryota > Viridiplantae > Streptophyta > Magnoliopsida > Caryophyllales > Amaranthaceae > Amaranthus > Amaranthus tricolor. Next base: position 14,539,344 of record NC_080050.1, on the reverse strand, counting down.
ATGTTTTTTTATTAGACCGTGACCGGCTGATTAATGTTTTCGTCTTCATAAACCCAAAGCTGATCTTACTTTTTGTTTCTCCAAAATAAAACCTAAGCCTCAAAACGAAAACCCTCGAAATTCTCTGGAGATCAATGGCGGAAGCATTGTCTAGGCTAAAGAAATGTTTGAGAAGCGGGAAAGAGGAGGTGAAGGGTAAAATGCTGTTACGGTTGGTGCACAGACAGCAAAATGGTCAAATATGTAGTGAATTCGAGATTTTGGATCTGGATAGTGGTGATTTGTGTAAAACCCCTTTTACACTTTTTGGGATTGGTGGAATTTGTTCAATATTGGCTGTGGAATCAATCATCTACCTTATTGTCGTGCCTTTATACGACAGTGAGGATACCAGTGGCGTTGACATTAACGACGCGCTTTATGTTCACGAGGGCATGTTCTCTTTAGATTTGAGCAAACCTGAGATTAGTTGGAAGACAACCCCATTTATCATTGAGAATGCCGAGTATCTGCCCAAGTGCGTTTCGTGTTGTGGCAAGATATACGTCTTTAGAAGTTCTCTTTGGTCTTGTTTCGGTGAGGTTTTCGATCCCCAAGTTAACCGCTGGAACTCGTTGATGGATCCACCTTCTGTTCATGGCAACTTCGAGGTAGCTTATCCCGTAATTTCTGATCCTTTGCGTGGTCGTGTCCTTCTTCATCTCTTCACAAGGAGATGCAAATATGACCGCCCTTCCGCCTCCCACTCTCCTCCTCTGTCCTGTATCTATGCTTATTATCCTAACAGCAGTAGCCGTGGCAATGATGGTGGCGGTGGCAATGAAGGTGGCCGTTGGGAGTGCCTTGATGACAATTTCAATGGAAAATGGCAAGCCCCTATGGTTTTTGTGGATGGGATAATTTATTTTTACTTCGAAGACTTTAATAAAATGTTTAAAGCCTATGATCTAAGTAGCAAACAATGGTTGAAGGTTGTCTTGCCATCTGACTCAGACTTTGCATATGCTTCCAAGGCTGAATTCGATGATTTACATGATTTGGGAGATGGGGTGTTGTGTTTGACTACTTCCTGGTATAAATCTCAGAAATTTGATCCTTATACAACTAAGGATCACACCTTGGTTTATGCTTTCAAATTCAAAGTGGAGCCCAGAAGAAGCCACCATCAGGTGCTACTTACTTCGCTTTCTTCCATATTCTCTCCGCTTCAAACCGTCAGCAGTATCCGTAATTACCTCGCTATCTAGGTAACAAACCTCACTCCTACAAATATTCCTTTCTTGTTTTTTTATTGTTACTCTATTCTACTTTGCTTTGGTTCATCATTCATCATTCATGAGTTTTGGGGTCAATGAGCGTATTGCGGAAGCCTAGGTTAGTGAGAAATTTGAGAATGTGGAATAAAAGCAAGATAAGGGTTAGAAGGAAACGCAAAATGTAAAATATAATCCACTATATGAAATGTGAGAGAAATACAAACACAAATACTAAAGATATAAAGATAGTGGATAAAATAAATTATTAGAGAAATGTGTGTATTGTACAAATTTTGTTGGATGCTCGTAAATGCAACACTAGCCTCTTGTTTATAGGAACATCAAGTTGGCAAGATACAACTTGGGAATGTCAGTTATAAGTGCTCTCAAGAGCGCCGACATTGTGAATATGAAAGAAGCTTCAAGCTTCCTCTTGTTAATGCTCATCACTTATGATCATGGGTATTCTAGAATAAATAAGCGAGTTTCATTACTTTGGTATGAGCTATTAATTTTGGGCCACACCCAACAATGGGAATTTACTCCAAATTAACACAAGATTTTGTAATCAGTGAGAGAGACATGGTTATTAAGTACCTACATTCTTAGTCTGGGCTCAACAATATGCATAAGGCACGCGCGTTTGCGCTTCTTTGTGCCTTGCGCTATTTGCGCTTTATGCGTTTTATGTTTTTAACGAGAGATAATGTTCTTTAGTAATTTGTCATATAACACTTAGACAAAAAGTACTCTTCTCTAAAGAGAAGGAAAATAAAGAAGGATTTTATCTTGTTTACAATGAGAGAAAAAGAAAAAGGAGAAAAATAAAGATATGCTTACAATTTTACAACTTTGTGGAGTTCACTCCTTTGGCTTTCACACGACTTGATACAATCTGTTATTTTTATTTCGTTTTCTATCCTTTTTGTTGTAGATTCTCCATTTTTTTTATTCTTCTTCTAGATATTTCATCGTTTTTCTTCTCTTCTTATGGCTTCTTTGGTTTTATTCTTCAAGTTTTTCTTTTTTAAATTTTCCCTTTCTTTGATAATCTATCTAATGTTTTTATTAGTTTTTTCCTTATGATTTTCTTCTTTTAGTTTCGTTTTTTATTTATGTATCTTCAGTCATCTAGATTTTTCATTTTTTTTTTCTTATAGGTTCATTGTTTCTTTCTCTTCTATTTGTAGCGGCTACTTAGAAAACAATTAGACAAATTGCTATAGATTTAGGTACCCTCTTGTGCTATTTTTCTGTATATTAGTAGATTAGCACAATGATAATGAATCCATTTAGATTTTTGATGCAATTATAATATGAATATCATTATTTCTAGTATCAAATATGTTCTAGAATTATTTTATAAGCTTTTTAGTCAAAAGATGTGCCTCGCCTATGAAAAGCTCGCGTTTTCGCCTTGCACTTTTTAAAACTAAGCTTATATTTCATAGGAATTTGCACTTCTTAAGAAACTCTACTTCCATGTTTTTTATAATATTTGTCAACCAAAGGCAAGCCTATTTAGCTACTTCCTAGGAAGTCTAAATTCCAAGAGATTTTAGGTGCAGCCAAATGAGTTTGAAGTTGAAATGTTACCACCTTTTTTTTATCTTGTTGTTTTATTGGCACAAGTACATGAAATCGATTTTTTCTGTACGAGAGCACAAGGATTTAAAAGCTTAACTTGTAAACAAGTTTTTTCAAGTTCAAAATTGACGTGTTTTTATTTTAGTTAATTTATACAATATGTGTGTAATCAATCAACTTATATAATAGAAGAAGCAAACTTTGAAGTTATAGGATTGTTTAGATAATTTATTAATAAGTGCTATTATTAAAATAAATACTTCAATACTACAAATCATAATAGGGTTGGATTTGTAAGAACTTCTGATTTACATCATTATCATGAAACAAAACCAAATATTGTGATCATTAAAAGGAAGTATATAGAAAATATTGATAAGGAGGCATTTTAAATTTTGTTAGACTAGAAGATATCAAGGAAAAAAGGTCTTGAAAATCTCAAAAGAAACCAAATAATCTTAGAAAATATATGACGCTATTAGTGGTCAAACTTGATGAGCTAAGAAGACCTTGATAGTAATGTGACGTGGAACCTCATTATAGTTATGGTTTTCTGCAACATCTTTGTACATTATCATTATTCTTGTACTTCAATGCCAATGAGTCCGGCATAGGCGTGATTTGGGGGTAGACGTACGCAACCATACCCTTGTAACAAATATGTTGTGTTCAGTTCACGCTTGATTGCAAACGTCTTTTGCAACTTCACATGAATAAGAATTGAAAATGATTGAATGAGTCATTTTAATTTTAATATAGTTCATTACAATCTAAAACACATTTGTGTCAACCACATGAAGTCATTTTCTTACTTTAAGTTCACAACAAAATGTAGTGTTTGGATCATGGGGTGGGGATGTGTTTGATACTCACCTCTAACTCAGCCTGTAAGAATGATTATGCGGTATTTATATTTTCTATTTGAGGGATGAAAATTTGCAAGCATCAATCCTTTTGGGGGCACCTGCACCTTCCCCTCATGTTATCATTTTTAGTCAATTATTTCTTCTTCTGTTGAACTTAGCTTTTATATACTCCTAAGTTTTCTTAACTATCGAAGTAGATATAAAGCTGTGCTGAAATTTCTCAAAGTTGCAAAAGGCATTGGGCTTAAATTGGTATGGGCTACTCTAATATAAATTTAAGAAGTGGATCATGTCCCCACAAGCTCGTATCATGTCTGCTCATGTCATTAATGACATCATCATCAGGTAAAAAATTAAACCCTAAAATCTCCTCTCCCTTCTTATTTTCCCACTCTTTCATTCTCAACCCAAACCGTTAACAATGTTAGTTCCAACTCAGATAGCCTTCTCATGCCGCCGCCGGTAGCCCTCTCTCCTCTCTCAGCCTTGCTTCTTTCGCCGCCTGAATTTTCCGGCGACAAAGTCCACCGGCAAGGCGTCTTTGATTTTATGCTTAAGCCGCCGGCAGCCCCCTCTCCCAATTCTGACTCGTCGCATTCCCGGAGATAACTTCCACTACTACAGCGCCGCCGCCGCCGTCTTTGTTCTCCTTTCTCCTCATTTCTTCTTTTCTCACAAGCCCTAGTTCTTCCTTACCCTTGTATTTTTCGCCCCTCTCACCGGCAAATCGCATCCTTTTTCAGCCTTAGCCGATTTTTCTCCTCCGATTTTTCTCCTCCGGCAACAACCTCGGTTTTCTCCTCCGATTTTTCTTTTTTTCCTCTTTTTTTTTTTCTTGAAAATACAGGCCACGCCCCCCTTCCACCGCCGACAGCCTAGACCTCCTCTACTGCCGTCTCCACAACTTCCGCCACCAACCACTTCCCTTGGCTCACCGGAATCCGACCAGCCCTCACAGCCACATGCTTCCCTTCTTTTCTTTTTCTTTCTTCTTTTCTTTTTGCTATTGTTTTTCTAATGTTACCCTTTTTTTCTTTATTTTTCTTTCCCAATTCTCTCTGTTCATTCCTTTGTTTTGCGGTAACAGTCTCTTACCCCTTTTGCTCACATTTTTCTTTTCCTTATCCATCCCATTGGATACTCTTCTTTGCATTTTAAATCTACTAATCCTTCTTATTCTTTGAGATGTGTGTTCTTCTTGAATTTAAAATTCTGCACATCATCTTTTTCATTTCCTTCCTCGGTTGGTTTCATGGTATATAATTGCCATGAGTTCATCCTTCCTTCCTTCATGGAGGTAGAGCATTGAATATGCCTTGTGGCTACAATCGTGTCCCGAAAGTTCTGTTTCCTCTAATCGTTCATAAAAAAAACTCACAAATTCCTTTTTCCCATTTTTCATAAATCTCATTCATAGAGGTTGATTTGAATGAGTGAATGATTTTGCTGCTAACAGCCTTATTAGCATCTCTAAGGGTGGAATTTCAGTCCCAAAACCCCCAAAAAATGCATCAAGATCTGGCACTTTGGTATTTTCTGGACTTACGCCATCTTCGGCGGTTTTCCGGTCACCGAAATCGTAGCTAGAAATATATGATAAATTGAATGAACAAAGAAAGATTACAGCCCTAGAAATGGTAAAAGAAAGATAAATCAAGCACTTCGAGAAGCTTGAGGTCTCCTAAAATGAGTATAAACTCACCCACCAAATACTTAATAGTTTTCTTCATGATTATGACTCCCTAATCTCCTCTATTTATAATAAACTACTAACTTATCCCTCAAGTTACCACTAACATACTAATTACCTACATTACCCCTTCGTAAACCCATTATTCCTATTCTCCTCTATATATGATAAATCTTTGAGTTGTCTATGCTGTAATAATTAATGTACCTCCATCACTTTATTGACAATGCACTACATCAGTACCTATCTAGTGGTGAACTTATTGTTTGCCAGAGGAGGAGTAGAATTCAAATTAGCTCCTATTTTATATGAGAACCTAGCTTTTTTTCCCCAGAAGAGTGAGTTAGTTCGATTAAAAGCTTGCTTCATCATAAGTGGGTCAACATGTCATAAATGGGAATCCATATCAAATGCAAATGCTTTGTGGCTTGAAAGACCATTTGAAACAGATGAAATTAAAAAGACAATTTTTGAATCTAAAAAGGGTTCAGAAGGTAACAAATTCTCATGCACAAACTTGTTTTCTTTAAAATTCTTTAAGAGTGCGTGGGAGTGGCCACAAAAAGACATTCTCTCGGTATTTGTAACTGATCGACCAAGACCCGTAACCACAACTAGATAGTAAACACACACTAATGGACAATAGTCTGCCCCATAACTACAAATGATTATTCCTTATTATTCAATATTCAATAGTTATCTCATTATTACAAGGCTGTCTCTTTATATAGCCTAAGCTTAACAAACACTAAAAAATAACATATCCTTACTAATAAAATAGAAAGACTAACTAATAGTAAAATGTCGATAATGCCCTTGGACCCTTTGACCCAATTCATCACATTACCGACTGTCTGAAGTTCCACCTTGCCGTCAAGTTGGATAAAAATAAGCTTGTCCTTTTAGAAATTAGTTAACTTGGGTAGGTTATAGAAAAATTCAGTCGGAATATAATTCATAAAAATTAGTGTGTGAACTTGAGAAATAAAGGGGTCAAGGCTATAAAAAATGAACATATTTAGAAATGGGCTGAAATTTTCAAAAATAAATTGGCTCAAACTGTTTCCCCTTTCATCTTTAATTTCTTCTTTTCCAAACACCTTCTATCTTTCTTTCTTTATTTTGCCATAAGGTAGTCTTACCAATGCTGTTCAACCTTCCCTTTGTCTTCTCCACTAATCTGGGTCCTCTTCTTGGTTTTACAAATTCTCTTCCTCATCTGTTATTTGATCCTCACATTTATCCAACTCTCCTACCTTCTTTCCCATATCATCAACCTTTACACTTTTTTCTTGGTCATCTTTTTTTTTTACTTCTTGGTATACAATTACCGTCAATTCATCCTTCATTTCTTGATGGAGGATGAGGTGTGAAAATCCTTTGTGACTACAATCATGTTCCGATAATTCTACATCAAAATGTTCATCACAAATTTCACAAATGTCGTTTCCCTAATTTTCATAAATCTCATTCGTCGATGTTGGTTTGAATGCGTGGATGATACCGCATTGGATAACCCCCTTTAACATCTCTACGGGTGAAATTTCAGTCCCTAAACTCTCAAAAAAGGCCTCATTTCCAGTCATCGAATCGTACCACTTTGATACCATTGTAACACACTGGCTAAGAATTGTAACCAAAACTAGATAGTAAACACACATTAATGGGCAATTCGAGTTTGCCCCATAACTCCAAAGGATTATTCCTTATTATTCAATATTCAATAGCTATCTTATTATTACAAGGCTGGCTCTTTATATAGCCTAAGCCCAACAAACACAACTATCCTAACTAAGAAAATAGAAAGACCAACTAATAGTAAAATGTCGATAATGCCCTTGGACCCTTTGACCCAATTCATAACAGTATTCAATGAATTGTAAACCCTGTCACTGTATCAGTTCCTTTTGCAATTCAGACTTAATGCGAGCCAATGTCGTATCCCTATCGACCTCGCGTCCCAGCTGCCCCCAATAAATGAAAACTGAGCTGATTGCAGTACTTAATTCAAGGTAAGCAGCTTGTTAGTGCATCAACCACTTTGTTTTTGGGTCCAAGGTTGTAAACAATGGTTTCAGCTTCATAGCCCACTTCTGATACTCAACCCTCAATTTCCCTTTGCTCAAGTATGAATTTCAGACTTCTTTGATTGGTTTTGACCACAAATCGACGCCATTTTAAGTAATCTTTCCACCGTAGAACAACAAATACGATAGCCATTAACTCCTTTTCATATATGGCTTTTTGTTGAGCTCTAGGCCCTAACAGTTGACTGAAAACCTTAACTACTTTTCATATATGGAATTTTGGAGTAAAATACCCCCTACCCCTTGACCTGAAGCATCGGTCCTAAAACACGCACCTGAGTTATGGCCACCTTGAGTGCCTCAAATGTGGCTATAGCAGTTGTAATCCATGCATAGTATACACATCTTTCTTTAGTTGGGCAGTCAAGTGTTGTGCCTTTTGAACATACCCAACGACGAAAATAGCCTGTCAAACCCAAAAAATGCACGGATCTCTTTAATGTTTTTGAGAACTGGCCTGTTTATAATGGCTAAAATTTTCTCAGGATCTACTTCCATGCTTGAGCTGAAATAATATGACCAAGATAAGCCACCCTTGTTACCCCAAAACTGCTTTTGCTGCCATTAAAAATAAGGAGTGCTCTGGCAAGGCTTTAAGAACTAGACCTGTAACACCCCTAAATGTCCGACCCTCTAAACAAAACCAAAACCGCAAGGGAATGGAGGAAATTCGAGTGTTACATAAAAAAAATAAAATATAGAAAATAGAACAAAGAAAAGGAAAAGAAAGGGTAAAGTTTGATTGATTTAATTAAAGGGATTATATAAAAACTTCCAAACAAAATCGTGCGGAAATTCCAGTAGCATCTGCCTTGAAATTGGACGCACGAAAAGAAAATAAACGCGCACTAAAACATAATCAAGAAGAGGCATCAACAGCCTTGTAACAAAAAATCACGGCGGAAAGATCATCGCCAAATCCTCTGTCGACATGCTAAGCATGGATCGTGATTCCCATGTAAACACTTGGATTTTCAAAAACATAACTAAACTTTACAAGTCATTCAAGCTAAAGTAACGAAATATGAAAGGTCGCACGAACTAAAGCTTTGCAGCACAACGAATTACATCAGAAAGAGGGCATGTGCCTCAAGCCAAAAACATAAACAATTTAAATGCAAAGAAACTACATGTACCGTCAAAAACAAATATAACATTGGACGCTTCAAGGTTCTCACTCATTCCCCCCGTATGTAATGCAAGGAATCTCCAAAACCTGCAAGATCTATCTATGATATCCCTGCTGCTCAACGTAAGGTCATAGACCAACGTGTCATAGCAGGACCATCAAAGACGAGCCATCAACAAAGAAACAAACAGTACACGTCAGTAACTAACATGTTATATATATAACCAACAATCAATTTCAACAAAACAAGGTGAGGGAGATATTCCAATGTGTAAGTACCAACTCTAACTACTTCTCATTTCTATGTACTTCTCAATGCCTTCACCATTTTCTATCTTTGGTTTCATATATTCTCTTATGTGACAAGAGGCCACCATACTGGGGTTTGCAAGACCCACATGGTAACACCTCAGCCAAGGACAGTGACGTTCATGCCGGCGCCCAATGGCAAAGTATGACCATACCCCCGTACAACAACCATATATAGATGATCCATGCCTCCGAGAACTAAACCAACTGGGGTACCAATCCAGTGGGAGTCACAATAACAACCAACTTAATATCTCATCCATAAGGAACTCATTCCCACTCATAAAACATAATTCACAACTTATAAATAAGGGAATCATTCCCATTCCATCTCATATAGTCCAACATTCCACTCTTGCGACATCAAAACCCATTCTCTACCATCTCTACATACCAATCCACACTTGAACAACAACTTAATAATGTTTAACAACAATTCATAGTAGACATAATTTATATAATATTGTTACGCAAAAAAAACATATTCAAGATGCATGCGAGAGTTAGCTACTACGTGTACTTACCTGCAACTATAAGATAACAAGTCGCAACAATCACTTCGAAGGAGGTTCTTATGCCCCTCTTATGAATCGGGCACTTTTACACGTTTAAAGTAAGACTAGTAAGTCTACTTGACTTCCTTTAGGTGCTACTTGCTCTACTAAATACCCTACTTTGTTCCTTACAAGCCATAACTCATATGAATATACAATCTAATCATACACACAACATGTTTACTCACAAACAATGCCATAGATCAATCTAACTATAACATTAGTTTCCATTAAATTCTAAAACAAGGCATGTTCAAGAGGAAAAGATTCAATTTATACACTTTTGCAATAAAATAAGACTATTTGGCCTTAAATAGTATAATGTAGTGTATTACACTCGATTTCAATGCATAATGATAATGATTTTCAATCAAATTTGTTCTATTCCTCAAGGTTTGAGGTGACAACGCATAAGAACAAAGCAGTTAGTAGGCTAGACATCTCATAACCATAATAAGAAATTAGTTTGGCAACAATTTAATACTAACCACAACAATTAAACATCAACCATGTATGCATGATTGACAATGACAACACTTAATCATCGCTAGCGACACATGATTCAATAATTCTTTATTAGTAATTTTATACAATAATTCTTTATTAGTACTTTTTATCACCACAAAACCAACAATACTCACATTCACCACCATTATTAAACAAAAAATAACACTTATCAAAAGCTTCTATAAATTTGTCCCAATATCACAAAATAACCAAAATACATAAAAGTAATACATACTACCTTCAAATAAACAATGCATATTTATCTAACCAAGAAAATAATGCTTGGATGCACTCGTCTTCATACAATGGCCATACACTCTTCCTCATACAGGAACAACCGCTCTTATCGAGGAGCAAACTTCATAAGGGACGATTTTACCAAAGATCAATCAACAAGTAACCTTAGAAAAACAAGAATAGATAATTTCATCAAAGATCAATCAACAAGCTTAGAAAAACAAGAATATACGAGAAAAGGGGATAATCGACAGATTTAAGTTAATTCCTTGGAAGAAAATGCCAATCACATTGATTAATCGAAAGGCATATCATAATTGACATTCTCACAAGATTTAAAGAAAGGACTCTCAATAAGAAAGTAGAATGTGCAACACAGAGGCATAAATAACTCAAATTGGATTAATTTGTTATAGAAGTCTAGGATGAAATCTTCACAATCAGCCTGTTCTAGCCACAAATTTTAGAACAAAAAATCTCCTCCTTGGATTACTTAATGAGGCTGGTGTCAGTCAATATAGCAGTCAAGTAACTGTTAAAAAATGAAAGAAGGCCAAGCAGAAATGGTGGAAAGAATGAGAGGAAAATCAGATGTGTTTGGAGACTAAAACACAAATTGATTACCACCACGTCAATAACGGTACACTTGGCAGATGGTATTGAGATCAAATAATAATTTTGTTTACTTTCATGTCTCAATTCAATCATTCAAAATTTCTTATGATTTTCAATCCAATCCTTTTGCAAAGAAGATGATAAAGCTCTTTAAAAAATAAAGACTAAATGGATTCCAAGGAGAGCAAGGAGCGAATTTAGGAGGGAGGATGTCTATTAGATAGACAAATTTTATCCTATATGGAAAACACCCAAGGGATGCAATATAAGTAATTGCGTAAACAAAACGAAATACAGAGGAAGATTTCTATAATGAAGAGCAAGATTTGATGGAATATTTTTTGGAACAATTAGGAGAGTAAGCGATGGTGTTAGACAGAAAAATAGCATTCAAAGGCATTAAGGAAGTTGTTTGAAGGGCCATTGGATAAGTCGATCGAGGCTGGAGCAAAGCTAACTCTAGTTTAAAGGGTATTTATCCCCATTCTTACTCAAATCGCATCTCATCACTTCATTCGTTTTTCATTTTCATATCACAATAACCCCCTATTTTCTCTTCTTCATTGCCTAACTCTAACTCAGGTTCAAACATTAATGAAGAGGTTGTTCCTTAGTGTGATGTTAGTACAAGGACTCAAGGAAATTTTGGACCTTAAGCATTGATGATTTTTTGTCATAAAAGAATACAGGTTCAAGGGCATCTCCTAACCACCCATACTCCAAGTCTAGGATACACGGACACGCCATCTGACCTGCGTGTCGCGTGTCGGACACGGACACGCGAAAATCCATGTCCGACACGCCAAATGAAGTGTCCAATATTTTAATATTTTTCCGGACACGTGGACATGGCAAGGACACGCGACGGACACGGCAAGGACACGGAAGGGACACGCGACTTATTTTTTTTGAAAAAAAAAATAAATAAAAAAAAATTCGAAAACAGGATCAGTTAAAACCTGAAGTACAGAACTACAGATCAGTTAAAAAAAAATAAGATCTGAAAAACATACCATCAGGAATAGTGATAAGAGGTGAAGAATTGCAATTACAAGAGCAAGGTGGACAATTAATGGAAGTTGATGATGATTGATCAGAAAGAGAATCTGATCCCTCCAAGAATTGCAATTACAAAATCTCTGCTGGTGCTGGCTTACCGCCATTGATGTAGAGCTTGTTTTCGATTTGCTTGAGTTCGTCGGTAGCCACTGCCCACTCAGAAACCTATTTAATTTACAATCTGATAGTAATTATAAAATCCCCTATTCGTCGATCTAATTTTTAAACTTTTAATTTCTATTAAGTCCTTTAATATAATTTTTTTTAAAATAAGCTTCGTTCGAAATTTATTTTAAAAATCAACATGATGAAAATTCAATATAATCGTGCTAAAGGCAATGCTCTGCTTAATAACGAATTATTTTAAACAGTTATATAAAGTTAAATAAAGTCAGACTATTAAAATATAAAGGATGATGAGCCCGAGTTGGAAATTACTTTTGTAGTGGAGGATGATGATGGATGTGATATGGATGATGTGTGATGATCAAACTTGAATTTAACTATTTATTTGGCTTGTATGACTATTTTTAAATACTCATGTTGTTTATTTGTTTTGTTTGGTTTGATTGGTTTGTAAAAACATGTTTATCTTTGACTTGGTACTTATTTGCATTTTATGTGAGTTTTATGTTTTTAAAGTGTTTATCTACATATATCAAATGAAAGATTGTAAAATTATCTTTAATTTGATATATTTATTATATTACCATTTTCGTGTCCCCGTGTCCGCCATTTTTAAGTTGGCGTTTTCCCGTACCCGTGTCGTGTCCGTGTCCGTGTCCGTGTCCGTTTTAGTGCAACTTAGCTCCAAGTATATTCAATTGCTTTTTTAATGTTTGTAGCAAGTTAGGAGTTGTTATCAAAATAGAAAATACTTATGAACACAATAAGAGGCAAAGGGGAGAACTAAAAAATTAGCATCTTTAATTAATTACGGGGATGTCACGAGCAGAAAAAGAGGGAGGTACTAATCATGCTAAATGAAGATCATAGCTTGAGAAGCTTGGGTGGGTACAAGAAAATGAAGAAATAAAAATCTTCATTGGAAAACATGTTGTGCAAGTCAATTGGGAAGAGAGACAAAAAGATTAGGTTTGTTTTCTATGTCAAAATATGGGACACTAGATGTAACACCCCGAAATTTTCCCCGATATATTAAATAATTTGCTAGTAATATTATTATTTTTATTATTATTATTCTTTTTAGAAAAAAAAAATATTTCATTTATTATTTATTTTGTTAGTAGGTTAAATCATGAGAATCCAACTTTTAAGGCAATTAAAATCATTTTATGTCCAAATCTTTTCCTAATCTATCTTTAATTTCAAAAAAAAAAAAAATAAATAAATAAATAAAAAAAAAAAGGGAAATGGCAAAGGTTGGCCGGCCATATGGGAATATTTGGGAGGATTTGTAACTTCCATTTGAGTAAATGGAAGGTTAAGGAAATTATTATAATAAAATCTCATAAATCCTTAATCAATTCCTTTCCTTTCCTTATTCCTTTCCTTACTCCTTTTCATTTTCAAATTCAATTGCAAGTAAGAAAAAAAAAAAAAATACTCTCAAAGTTTCTCTAATTCTCACGCCTAATATCATCAAATTGGTTCATCAAATTTTGGTGTGTTCTTGAGCAATTGTAAGTAATTCTTAACCTAGTTTTATTTTTTAAATTTCTATGTTTTTATATGTGTGATTTTATAGTTATGATTTTGTTCATGAATTAAAAAAATTTATGTTTAGATGTATGATGTTTTTTCTATTTAAATTTAATGTATGGTTTTAGGGTTTTAGATTTGTGCACATGTGTGTGTAGAATTGTTTGATGAATGATTGAAATATATATATATATATAAATATATATATATATATACATTAAAAAAAAAAATGGTTGTTCATAAAAAAAAATGTGTATGTGGTGATGGAAATTTATTTTTATTGATTAATAAAAGAGAAGTATAAGGTTGATAGAAGAAAATTTTGCATGTATATATATGTGATGTGTTTGTGTTTGAACATTGGAGTAAAAAGAATTATTTTTAAGAAAAATATAGATAATTAATTAAAATTTATTTTTGTATGTGATCATGGAAATTATGTAAATTTTATTGTTTAGATTTATTAAAGAATAAAGCATTGAAATTTTATATTTTGGTGATAAAAAAAATGGAATCCCGTAGGTTTTGAAATAGTGGAAAATTTGTGTTTTTGGAGCATTTTTGGCTTTGAAATTAAGTTAAAAATACTTATACTATGTTATAAATTATGAAATTTGGTACCCGGGGGTTTTGACGCCTTCCGGACGCAACGGTGAAGTCGGATTTTCAGTTTGACAGTATTAAGATGAGTTTCTGGACAGAATGTATAAGCTGTCCAGTTTTGTGTTTATACCATGTTGTAGTATGTGATGGATGTTCATGTTGTGTGTAGCATTCTAGGTATGGATGTGATTGTATATGTGTGTTATGTGTGATTTGAGGAAAATGTGTATGTGTGCTTATTTCCCGAATACGATTGAACCTTGTAGGAAGTCAATTCGTGACCGGGAATTGATTGAGACGTTTGCGAGTTGGTTATTTTTGCTTAAGGTATGTACACGCAGCGTGGTTCGCAATAGATCGATGTATCATGTATTAATGATACCCAAAAGTAAGGCATGGGTATATAGAACGAATAATGCTATCGTTCGAATCAATAATTCTATACATTGTTATGATAAGTAGAGGTAGTATGTCCTCAATAACTTAAGTAGAGGTAGTATGTCCTCACTAACTCAAAAGTGGACGTAGTATGACGTCAATCTTTATATATTGTTTTGAAAGTAGAGGTAGTATGACCTCACTAACTTAAAAAGTGGACGTAGTATGTCGTCAATTGGTGGAAAAGAATTACTCGCGGCATATGAGGGCTTTATGAGCCACCGCGGGGGTATGCATACTTAACTATAGACACCGAAGTAAGGCGAGTGTCTATGGTAGAGGCTTGCTTAGGGGTTAGCTCCCCCTAATGTATTGTCTCACTTATGGAGTTTGGAGTGTACTGGCAGTATGGCTGGATAGTACCGGCAGTATGGCTGGATAGTACAGCAGTATGGCTGACTAACTTTTTACATGAAACAAATATTTTTTAATAAAGCAAGATCAAGCGTACGGTTTCTGTGATTTGTTAACTAATTAATTAAACTTTCTCTTATGTTATTAATTATTGATATGCGACGTTCGCTGACGTGTGCTTTTGGTCTTAACGACCCTGCGATGATGTTGTGTCCTATCTGGGCAATGACTAGCAGTAAGTTAAGTTGCAGGTCTGGGGAGTGAGGATTGTCCCTTGAAGAAATAAATTATTAAAGTAAAGAAGTCTTAAAAAGAACTTCAAAGTTTAGTTAAAGAGCATTTGGTTTTTATGAGGCGACTTTCGCTCTCAAGTTGTAATAAGTAGATTTGACTTTTCGTTTCTTATCCGCTGCTAAGTATTTCTTATTATCTAATAGTTTTAAATAACGCTAATAGAACTCGATCCGCACGTTTCCTTAACTTCAAAACCGTTTTAAACTGTTCCTAACGTTTCGGTTTGACTCGGGTTTTAGTTGTTTTGTTTTAAAAGATCATTTTCTTTTCTTTTCAAAGACCCGAGTTATTCCGAGATGTTACAACTGGTATCAGAGCGGGAGTTTTATTTAGTGTTATTTATCTATATCGATAGACTAACGTTAAAAAAAAAAAAAAAAATTAACGAGAGTAAAAGGGGTAGACATTAAGGGGATATGACGTGTTATGCTTTGTGTCTTTAAGCATGATATCATGGATAACTTGATGTGTGCATGATAGGACCTTTGTGTCTATATCTCTGATGATTTGAAATATCTACCCTTGTCTTATCTTAGAAATTGATTGTTTTGTTTTCTCTCCTTGTGAGTCAGGAAGTTCGATCATTATCTTCTCTCATGGATAAAGGAAAAAGACCGGCCGATGAGGGAATTAATACCCGAGATGAACCCTGGAGAGTTTTAGATAATGCCCCAATTTGGGCAGAAATAGAGGCTCAGGGAATTTGGGATAGAAAAGAGGGAGAATGTGATTTGGATTACGCCCGACGTATGGAAATGATTTTCAAAAAGTCCAAACAGGTGTATGAAGGGATAATGGAAAAGGAAACTAATACATTGATGGGGATGATTGACGAGTTTCACCTAGAGTTTGACAGGAGGGTAAGAACATTGCAATCTGAGGGTCGGAACGGAGTTGACGTTCCAGGGTCTAGTGGGGCAAGGAGAGATAATAGGGAGGAGGATGTTCACATAGTAGACCCTGACCCAATGCCATTTATAATCTTTGAGGGGTTGGACTTCGAGAGGGATCCAGAGGAGGACCCAGAGGAGGATCCAGAAGAGGATCCAGAAGAGGACCCAGAGGAGGATCCAGAAGAGGATCCAGAAGAGGACCCGGAGGAGGAGGACCCCGATGAGGATCCAGAAGAGGAATTTGAGGAGCAGGGAGAATTCATGGAGGAGGATCCTTTAGGAGTGGTAGAAGATCCTGATGAGGGGGAACTAGCTTATAGAGCTGGAATGATGAGTGATGATGATAGTGAGCATATTATTTTAGGGGGTTGGCCGGTGAGACGAGAGGATCTTATGAGTGAGGAAGAGAGTGAAATTATGATGTGGGAAGAGGAACCACCCGAATCAATAATTGTAGAGCTTTCTGATTCTGAAGAACGACTTTCTATGAGTGATTCCTTATCTGCGGGAACCCCTTCTGATTCCGATAGTGCGTCTAGCGATGACTCTGATGATGCTGATTTTGACCCTGATCAATACATGGAGGATCGGGACCGCATGGATGCATCACCTTTATTTGCCTGATTGTTTTTCCTTTATTTGACTATGCATGTGTTTGAGTTCGTATGTCTTGTCCCTTAGTAGAATAAATTGCGAACAATTTTGTTGATTTGATGATTTGGTTGATTATCTCGGACTTTTGTAGTTTTGAACAATGGCTATGTGGGAAATTATACCCAAGTATTCTTTCTAGATTGGAAGTATATGGTTTATTTGTTTTGAATTTGAATTTTGATTCCCTTTTATTTGATAATATAAACATTTGAAAGTAGAATCGATTCAGAGTTGTGTTTATGGAAAATAAATAAATCCGATTTTAGACTTATTGTTCAACCTTTTTTACCTTTAGGGCTACCACCTTGTATATTTTAGAGCAATAACAGAATGAGTATTTCCTTAAACCTCAAACGCTATAGAAATGTATTTACACACCTTGTTTAAACCTTATGCAGTATACCTGCCATCATGCCACCCTTTTTGAGAAGGTCCGTGCCAAGAGGAAACTCTGATCGCGTACTTCGAAACCTAATCAAGGCCCTAGCTGGCGCAAGGAATCCGAGACCGAAATCCTTGGAGGATAAGGCTTCGTCAATTAGTAAGAGGATAGCCCAAAGTAAACCCTCGACTTATAGTGGGAAAGGGGAACCTTCTGTGTTGGAAACCTGGCTAAGAGAATTTGACAAGCTTTTTAGCGTGGTGAGATGTCCTGCTGAGCTCATGGTTGACCAAGCCGCGTTTTTTCTAGTGGAAGACGCTGACTATTGGTGGACACATAGTAAGATGAGATTGATATCCGAAAACGACGGTGATTTAAGCTGGGAAGAATTTAAGGGGGCGTTGAGGGACCAATTCTATCCGCCTCATGTTAGGAAGGACAAATCAAATGAGTTTGCTAGGTTCGAAATGGGAAACCTAACGGTAGATGAATATTACCAGAAATTTATGGAATACTTGAAGTTTTGCCCTGACGATGTTCCAACTGAGGGTAAGAAAATACAGCGTTTTGAGTTAGGTCTATCGTATGAGATCCAAAAACACATTGAGACCGATAGGTATGATACGTTAGACCAACTTTATAAGAGAGCTGCGCAGATTGGGAACGTTATCAGGAAGGAAAAAGAGAAGTTGGGCCATAGCGGGGAAAAGAGAAAAGAACCTGTGTTTTATAATGATACGAATGCGAGTAACCAAGTCCAAAATCAATTTAAAAAGCACAGACCGTCTGGGGGCTTTCAGGAGAAAGGTTTCCATTCTGGTCAAAGCAGCAAGAGTGGGGGAAGTTTGAGGCTAGAGGCTAGAATGCAGAAGCCTTTGTATGATCGTAATGGGAAAGAGAGAATCTTCAACTGTAGGAGATGCCACAAGAACCACCCAGGAAGGGACTGCAGGGGTGCGTTAGTGGACTGTTCTTACTGTGGTAAGCCGGGCCATAGATTGTACGAGTGTTATACTCGCATAGGACAACAAGAATTGCAAGGGGGAAATCATAGAGGTTTCCAACAACAAAGAATCGCTAATGGACGGGGTAGTAATGATGCTGGTAGGGGGAATCACAATGGTGGAAGTTTTGGCCGAAACTTGGGAGGTGCCTCAAACCCAAGGTTTTCGGGGAATAACTCCGGTCTTCAGCACCGACCGGGAAATGCTAGAAACGAGAATTTCTTTGCAAGCCAACGTGGGAATCAAGGAGGTGCTACTACTTCTACCCAGAACGACGGCAGGCTTTCAGCAATTAACTCGAGAGAGGCAGCGCAGGCGACGGATGTGGTCATAGGTACGTTCTGTATTAATGAAAAATCCGTTAAAGTACTGTTTGATTCTGGTGCATCATGCTCGTTTGTTTCAAAGTCTAGAGTTAAGGACTTAGAATTGGAAAAACCTGAGGAAACGTCTTTTTCAGTCTCTACTCCTTCCGGGGAGATGTTTCATTGTGATACGTTGTTCCGTGAAGTGCCGGTTAAGATAGGAAAAGTAAAATTTCCAAGTAATTTATTTTCTCTAGAAATGGATGACTTAAATGTAATACTTGGGATGGATTGGCTAAGTAGATATAAAGCGATATTAGATTGTGAAGAACAGTCAGTGACCTTAAGTGGACCTAGGGGGGAGAAGGTTAAATATAGGAGTCTTCCTAAGGGACCGAGGATAAAAATCGTATCATCATTGAAGGTCAAGAAATTGATCAAGCAAGGGCAACCGTGGTTTCTGTGTAGTATAAGTAAAGTAGGGGAGCGGGAGTTGCAGCTTGAGAACATTCCAGTGGTCTGTGATTTTAGAGATGTCTTCCCAGAAGAACTCCCTGGTATGCCGCCAAGAAGGGACGTGGATTTCTCGATTGATTTAATCCTTGGGACAGGACCAATTTCAAAAGCTCCTTACCGAATGGCCCCAAGGGAGATGGAAGAATTGAAAATCCAATTGGAGGAGTTGTTAGAGAAGGGGTATATAAGACCTAGTGTGTCGCCTTGGGGAGCCCCAGTGTTGTTTGTAAGGAAAAAGGACGGAACGATGCGTCTCTGTATTGATTACAGAGAACTTAATAAGGTCACTGTTAAGAATAAGTACCCGTTACCACGGATCGATGATCTTTTTGATCAGTTGCAAGGGGCAGGAGTCTTTTCCAAGATTGATCTGCGGTCCGGGTACCATCAGTTACGTATCAAGGAGGAGGATATTAGTAAATCAGCTTTTAGAACCAGATACGGACACTTTGAATTTACGGTGATGCCTTTTGGGTTGACCAATGCACCCGCAGCATTCATGGGGTTGATGAATCGGGTCTTTAACGCATACCTCGATAAGTGTGTGGTGGTGTTCATTGATGATATTTTGGTATATTCCAAAAGTCAAGAAGAACATCGAGAGCATTTAAGGATGGTCTTGCAGATTCTACGAGAGAATCAGTTGTATGCTAAGTTTTCGAAGTGTGAATTTTGGTTAGAACAAGTGGCTTTTCTGGGTCACATTGTTTCTAAGGAGGGAATTTCCGTTGATCCAGCAAAAGTAGCAGCTGTCCGGGATTGGTCTACACCTCGGAATGTTACGGATATCCGGAGTTTCTTAGGATTAGCGGGATACTATCGTCGTTTTGTCAAAGACTTTTCTCGCATCGCTCGTCCACTGACAGCCTTGATGAAGAAGGAAAAGAAGTTCGAATGGACTGAGGATTGCGAGAAAGCATTTCAGTTATTAAAGGAGAGGTTAACTACAGCTCCTGTGTTGACCTTACCTGACCCATCTTTGGAATACTCCGTCTACAGTGACGCTTCCAAACATGGATTAGGTTGTGTTTTAATGCAAGAGAGAAAGGTGGTGGCGTATGCTTCACGTCAACTAAGGACTCATGAGGTGAATTATCCAACACATGACTTGGAGTTAGCGGCTGTGGTTTTTGCATTGAAAATCTGGCGACATTATCTTTATGGTGTCAAATGCAAGGTCTTTACGGATCATAAAAGCTTGCAATTTTTATTCACTCAATCCGAGTTGAATTTGCGCCAACGACGTTGGTTAGAACTTATCAGCGATTATGATTTGGAGATTTCATATCACGAAGGTCGTGCGAATGTAGTCGCCGATGCTTTGAGTAGAAAATCGAGGCATTCCGTTTCAGCGTTAATAACCTCTGAAGAGTTGAGTAAGGAGTTTGGGAGAATGAACTTGGAGATAATCCCAGAAGGGGAATTGGAAGCCAAGTTGAGTGCCTTGTCTATTCAACCTACCTTTTTCGAAGAGATTATGGCTAAGCAACTGGAAGACCCAAAGTTCATTAAACTTCGTGAGCAGATCAGTGAAGGGAAAGCTGAAGGTTTTACAATTCATGAGGACGGTAGTCTTCGTTTTAAAGGACGATGGTGTGTGCCGGATGGGTGTGACTCCTTGAAGGAAAAATTGTTGAACGAAGCTCATTATTCTAGATTTTCGGTTCATCCTGGTGGGGATAAGATGTATCAAGATTTAAAATGCATGTTTTGGTGGTCTGGTATGAAAAAGAATATCGCTGAATTTGTTTCCAAGTGTTTAACGTGTCAAAAGGTTAAGAGTGAACATCGAAGACCAGCTGGGTTACTGCAACCCCTAGAAGTCCCGGTCTGGAAGTGGGATGACATATCTATGGATTTCGTGTTAGGGTTGCCACGAACTAAGACTGGTAATGATACTCTTTGGGTCATCGTAGATAGGCTTACTAAGTCTGCAAGGTTTATTCCGATGAACTGTAAGTGGGATATGGAGCAACTTGCTCGTGCCTATATTCGATACGTTGTTCGATATCACGGAATACCTCGTACTATTGTCTCCGATCGTGATACTCGATACTTGTCACATTTTTGGAAGTCATTACAGCAGGCTTTGGGAACCACTCTTCTTCATAGCACGTCTTTTCACCCTATGACGGATGGTCAGACTGAACGTGTCAATCAGATACTAGAAGATATGTTGAGAGCAATAGCCATGGAATGGCAAGGTTCATGGGATGAACATTTGGATTTAGTAGAATTCTCTTATAATAATAGTTATCAGGCAACAATTCAAATGGCTCCGTTTGAAGCACTTTATGGTCGTAAGTGCCGTAGTCCTGTATGTTGGGATGATTTTACTGAATCTGTCACCTTAGGACCTGATATGCTTGTACAAATGACAGAGAAAGTAAAGTTGATTCGCGATAAAATGAAGGCAGCCCAGGATAGACAAAAATCGTACGCCGATCTCCGACGTCGGCCTGATGAGTACGAAGTGGGCGACAAAGTCCTACTCCGGGTATCTCCGATGAGAGGTGTGGTTCGTTTTGGTGCTCGTGGGAAACTGAGCCCGCGTTTCATTGGCCCCTATGATATTGTGGAGCGGATTGGGAAGTTAGCTTACCGGTTAGCGTTACCTAATGCGTTGGGTAAGGTTCATGACGTTTTTCATATCTCCCAGTTAAAACGTTATGTTGCGGCTTCTTCGCATGTCTTAGACCCGGAACCGTTAGAACTTGATGAAAGCCTCACCTATGAAGAGCAACCTGTCCATATTTTAGATAGAAAGGTTCGCAGTACTCGGCGGAAGGATGTTGCAATGGTTAAGGTTTTATGGTCCAATCATCGGTCACAAGAGGCAACTTGGGAAACAGAAGCGTCAATGCGAGAGAAGTATCCGCATCTTTTTCCTCAGGTTAGTAAGTTACGGGGACGTAACTTCTTAAGGGGGTAGGAAGCGATAGGATTTTGCGCGTTTTGAGTTACTTTGATCTTTTTCTTTTGTGGTGTGCTTGCTTTATCGATTTTTTTTTTTTTATGTGTGATTGTGCGTGTTTTTGTGTTTGTACGTTGAGGTTTTGGGGTCAAAACCTTTTTAAGGGGGGTAGTCTGTAACACCCCGAAATTTTCCCCGATATATTAAATAATTTGCTAGTAATATTATTATTTTTATTATTATTATTCTTTTTAGAAAAAAAAAATATTTCATTTATTATTTATTTTGTTAGTAGGTTAAATCATGAGAATCCAACTTTTAAGGCAATTAAAATCATTTTATGTCCAAATCTTTTCCTAATCTATCTTTAATTTCAAAAAAAAAAAAAATAAATAAATAAATAAAAAAAAAAAGGGAAATGGCAAAGGTTGGCCGGCCATATGGGAATATTTGGGAGGATTTGTAACTTCCATTTGAGTAAATGGAAGGTTAAGGAAATTATTATAATAAAATCTCATAAATCCTTAATCAATTCCTTTCCTTTCCTTATTCCTTTCCTTACTCCTTTTCATTTTCAAATTCAATTGCAAGTAAGAAAAAAAAAAAATACTCTCAAAGTTTCTCTAATTCTCACGCCTAATATCATCAAATTGGTTCATCAAATTTTGGTGTGTTCTTGAGCAATTGTAAGTAATTCTTAACCTAGTTTTATTTTTTAAATTTCTATGTTTTTATATGTGTGATTTTATAGTTATGATTTTGTTCATGAATTAAAAAAATTTATGTTTAGATGTATGATGTTTTTTCTATTTAAATTTAATGTATGGTTTTAGGGTTTTAGATTTGTGCACATGTGTGTGTAGAATTGTTTGATGAATGATTGAAATATATATATATATATAAATATATATATATATACATTAAAAAAAAAAAATGGTTGTTCGTAAAAAAAAATGTGTATGTGGTGATGGAAATTTATTTTTATTGATTAATAAAAGAGAAGTATAAGGTTGATAGAAGAAAAATTTGCATGTATATATATGTGATGTGTTTGTGTTTGAACATTGGAGTAAAAAGAATTATTTTTAAGAAAAATATAGATAATTAATTAAAATTTATTTTTGTATGTGATCATGGAAATTATGTAAATTTTATTGTTTAGATTTATTAAAGAATAAAGCATTGAAATTTTATATTTTGGTGATAAAAAAAAATGGAATCCCGTAGGTTTTGAAATAGTGGAAAATTTGTGTTTTTGGAGCATTTTTGGCTTTGAAATTAAGTTAAAAATACTTATACTATGTTATAAATTATGAAATTTGGTACCCGGGGGTTTTGACGCCTTCCGGACGCAACGGTGAAGTCGGATTTTCAGTTTGACAGTATTAAGATGAGTTTCTGGACAGAATGTATAAGCTGTCCAGTTTTGTGTTTATACCATGTTGTAGTATGTGATGGATGTTCATGTTGTGTGTAGCATTCTAGGTATGGATGTGATTGTATATGTGTGTTATGTGTGATTTGAGGAAAATGTGTATGTGTGCTTATTTCCCGAATACGATTGAACCTTGTAGGAAGTCGATTCGTGACCGGGAATTGATTGAGACGTTTGCGAGTTGGTTATTTTTGCTTAAGGTATGTACACGCAGCGTGGTTCGCAATAGATCGATGTATCATGTATTAATGATACCCAAAAGTAAGGCATGGGTATATAGAACGAATAATGCTATCGTTCGAATCAATAATTCTATACATTGTTATGATAAGTAGAGGTAGTATGTCCTCAATAACTTAAGTAGAGGTAGTATGTCCTCACTAACTCAAAAGTGGACGTAGTATGACGTCAATCTTTATATATTGTTTTGAAAGTAGAGGTAGTATGACCTCACTAACTTAAAAAGTGGACGTAGTATGTCGTCAATTGGTGGAAAAGAATTACTCGCGGCATATGAGGGCTTTATGAGCCACCGCGGGGGTATGCATACTTAACTATAGACACCGAAGTAAGGCGAGTGTCTATGGTAGAGGCTTGCTTAGGGGTTAGCTCCCCCTAATGTATTGTCTCACTTATGGAGTTTGGAGTGTACCGGCAGTATGGCTGGATAGTACCGGCAGTATGGCTGGATAGTACAGCAGTATGGCTGACTAACTTTTTACATGAAACAAATATTTTTTAATAAAGCAAGATCAAGCGTACGGTTTCTGTGATTTGTTAACTAATTAATTAAACTTTCTCTTATGTTATTAATTATTGATATGCGACGTTCGCTGACGTGTGCTTTTGGTCTTAACGACCCTGCGATGATGTTGTGTCCTATCTGGGCAATGACTAGCAGTAAGTTAAGTTGCAGGTCTGGGGAGTGAGGATTGTCCCTTGAAGAAATAAATTATTAAAGTAAAGAAGTCTTAAAAAGAACTTCAAAGTTTAGTTAAAGAGCATTTGGTTTTTATGAGGCGACTTTCGCTCTCAAGTTGTAATAAGTAGATTTGACTTTTCGTTTCTTATCCGCTGCTAAGTATTTCTTATTATCTAATAGTTTTAAATAACGCTAATAGAACTCGATCCGCACGTTTCCTTAACTTCAAAACCGTTTTAAACTGTTCCTAACGTTTCGGTTTGACTCGGGTTTTAGTTGTTTTGTTTTAAAAGATCATTTTCTTTTCTTTTCAAAGACCCGAGTTATTCCGAGATGTTACACTAGAGTAGCACAGATGGATATAGAGACCAAAAAATTATAATAGTTGCTTCCATGTCTATGTTCAATCACTCGAAAAGTTACAATTTTCAATCCAATTCGTGCAACTTTTAAGTTGATAAAGCTTAATCTGGAACGGAATGGATTCAGAGGAAAAGGATTAAACAAAATAAGCAAATTCAAGGGGTGGAGAATGTATGGGGATTTGACAAATTTTCACCAAAATGTGAAAAGGACACGGAGCTTCACTCAATTGTGGAAAGAAATGAAAATCCAACAAGAGATTATATAGCTACAATGAAAAGGAAGATTTTATGGAAAGCCTTTTTTGGAACAATTACGGGAGGAAGCAAAGATGGAGGACCTAGAAAAACAACAGTATTTGGTTGAAGGTCCAAAGATACTAATGCTCGAGCAAAAGAAACTATGATTAACAAGGAGTTTGATCCCATTCTTACATAAATTCCCAATTAAAACTTCACTCATCTTTTTTTGATGGTACAATCCCGGACTCTTTTGCTTCCCTTGTCCCAAATTGTTAGCTCCACTTTCCTTATTAGGATGTTCCAACTTATTAGCTATATTCCCTTTTTTAAGTATGGACCCCACCTTCCACCTACCACTAATCCACATTATCGACCACTTATTTCATCTTTTTCTTTCTCTCTCTTAATCTTAACCATTTGATTTTACTACCACTAACAAACAAAAAACATTATTCTTAATAACGTTAAAAATCTCAAATGTAGCTATAAAATTGGGAAGGAGGAAGTATCTTTATCACTACATAACTTTTAACACAAGTTTAAACACTAATGAGGTGATTGTTCTTTGTGTGATGTTAGTGTAGGATTGTAAAGCAAATTATGAACCTTGAGTGTTCACAGGAATTCAAGAAGATGGAACAAGAACAAAACAATATTTATTAACCACAACCATAAGAATCAAGATTGTTTTCCTAGAAAGTTGAGAGTTGTATCGGAGGAAGATGCAAGTTTATCGTGATCGGAAGATGCTAATGAACACAATTGGAGGAACAAATGTTCTTAGAGAACTCAAAATTTAGCATCTTCAATTAATTAATTATAGAAAAAATTACGTTGATAATCCACCATTTTCTTGATTTTCTAACAATAATCTCACATATTTATTAACCATAAATAATCCGAACTTTGAGCGCGTTTACTCATAACATAACTAGCATTATTGGTGACTTGTTATACTAGGTTAATTACCTAAATTAAAAAGAAAAGTGAAATAAAAATTTTAAAAATTAAAAGGTAACTTAAAAAAAATAACTTAAATAAAATTAGCCCTCCCTAAAACCCAGCTCCACATATCCCCAAACCCTAAACCCTAAAACCACCCTCCACAACCACTACCCCAAAGAAACCTTAAACCCTAAACACCATTAAAATCAATAGCCTCACTTCAACCATCACTCTAGTCGCGCACCTTATCCACGACATTAGATTGTTGTTGTTAAGTGTTTGACGAAGGTTGGGGAGGGAGTGCCGTTGGGGCTGGGAAAGGGAGGGGGGCTCTTCGGAATTGGGGGAATGGCTGGAGAAAGTTTCGTTCGCTGGTAAGAGGGAGAAGGGTTGTGGACGGTGCAGGGAGAGGGGGAAGGGGATTGCGCCGATGTTGAAATAAGGGGAGGGGTGAGGTTGTTCTTTTTCCTCTTTTTCAAAATTTTGTTTTACTTTTTTTGGGCGAAATGACTAGTTTGGATTATTCATTATCAATCAATTTATCAAGATGTAGGACTATTGTAAGGAAATCAAGAAAAAGGTTGGATCATTATGGTTAATGTTTCCTTAATTATGAAGATGTCACAAAAGAGGGTCTCAATCATACTTAATGATAATCATATGGAGATGTCACAAAAGTGGGTCTCAATCATACTCTCTCTATTTGCCATATCGTTCTAATATGCACAAAATTTTAACCTTTCTTCATTTTTCTTTACTACCCATTTTTTTTTTTTTTTTTTTCTGTCATTAGCTTTATTACCCACAAAACTTCACAAAATGGAAAAAAAATGGGATCCATAACACACTACCTACCTTTTTGTTTTACAGGAGGAAGGCTCATATTTTTCCCATGTAAGACTATGACAGGGAACGCAAAAGATTAAGGGTGTGAATGGATGGAAGGGAAGGGAAGGGAAGGAAAGGGATTTGAATGGCTGAGATTTCCTTTGTTTGTGTACAAAGTTAGAGGAGGGAAGATATGGAGGGATTTTCTTCCTCAAATTTGTATTTCATAGGGTAAGTGAAGAAGAGAAGATTGATGAGAATGTGGTGAGTTTAAATGGGGATGTCTTGTTGTGGTTTAAATAAGAAAACCAAGAACACTAATCACCACGTAGTAGGTGTTGGAAGGCACTAATTCTGAAACACTTTAGATCCATAATTCAGAGATCACTCTACGAGAAACGGTTACTGTTTAAATGATGAGTATAAGAGAGTGTTTATAGAGAGAGCATCTCCTCGGAAAGATTTCCAGAGCCCATGTTGTTGAGGGCCTTCATTTATAGATTGAATGAAGATATGGGAAACTTCATGGTTTTGGGCCCTACATCATTAGAGAAGGCCACGAATTCGGATGAGAAAATAGGAGTCCTAATGTTAAGCACAAAAAATTGAAGTGTGAAAACGAAAATTAGCCTACTTCCTACTATCACCATACTGTTAAATTAGCAATACGGGTCGAACTCAGGGAAGCGAGTTAACTAATTTGTTCGATTTATGACTACGAGACACGGATCAACAAGTAGTTGGGTTGAGAAACTAATACTACTGTAGGCAATAACTAAATTAATGCAAGTAAAACTAATAATTACAGTTAAGACAATAATTAATACGAAGATAATAATATGACAAATTTAGGGTGTCGTGAATCACGTAATTTCTAACATGGGAGTCAATTACTCTCATAATTGTATGAATTTGAGTCTTTGGCATAATTAAACGTGATCTAATTAATCTCAAGCTTCCGCTCTATTGATCAATATCGCCTTTCGGTTTAAGACCTTACTAGTGTTAATCCTCAAACTTTTTCTATTATTGGCTAAACTAGTAGGAATTTAACTTAAATATCTCTCAATCCTAAATTAATCCTAACCTCAAACTTCCGTTTTATTGAAAAGGTTAATAAAGATATTTAAACTAAGATTCATTAAGCATAGGTTTAATCATAGACTCAAATTTCCCACAAATAACCGATAAAATATCATTTCATGCTTCGAATTAGGGTTTATCCCTTAACCCTAGAAAGGAAAACTACTCACTAGAGGTGCGACGAGTCATCGCTTTTGTTCTGCCTGGAATATGTGACTTCAGTGAGTATGCGACGAGTCGTGGAAAATTGGGGATGACTCGTCAATTTGTCTCTGGATTGCTCTGCTTAGATCAGTAAGTATGCGACGAGTCGTGGCAAGTTGGGGACGACTCGTCGTTTTGCCTCAAGACTCCAATTGCTTTGCAACGGGTCGTGGCTTTTTAACACGGCTTAGGTACGACTCATTTCTTTCCCTTGGGGCTTGTTTGGCTCGATTTCTTCACTTCTTTAGGGGTCTTAGGCCATTTCTCCAAGCCTTCACCCTCTTATCACCCCCGAAACCTAATAAAACTTCGATTTTTGCCTCAAAATTACATAAAATACAATATTTAAACATGTGAGACAAAAACATCAAATAATAATATCAACACTACCTAAAACTAGGGGTGTTCAAAACCTGGTACCCGGGTCGACCCGGATTCGGAAATCCGGGTACCCGCTTTTTCGGGTACCTAAAATTGTGACCCGGATCCGGCCCGGTTAAACCAGGTCGGAAACCAGATACTCGATTTTGATTGTTTCCCAAAAATTATGTTTTTTTTCCTTATTTCTTTGTAACATTTTTTTATATAATATTCAAATCAAATATCAGAATTCAACTTCAAATATTAAACATAAAATCCAACTAATAGTCTAATATAGACTATACAGTTGCTTCAAAATATTGTAGATTCAATCAAGAATACCAACTAATTCTATCAAGATTCAAAAATCAAGATTCAATCAAGAACACCATGAAAATTGAAAAGGAGTTCACTTTCATCAATCACCTTGCAAAATTCTATACAGACTTTAGGTTTCTTTTTTTAAAGAGTATCTGACTTTCTTTTTTTGCATAATTTACATATCATCCTCCACAAATGATGAAATACATTCAATTAAGATTACCAACTAATACAAACTATATACAAGAAAGATGAAGAACATTACCAACTAATACAGTAGCTTCAAGTTGATGTAGATTCAATGGCAAAATCCAAAAAAAGGGGAAAATCTAGCTAATGAAGAACATACAGACTACAATAGATTCAAGTTCAAGGCAAAATTCAACTTAACACCGAAAATGCGAAAATGGCTAAATCTCGGTGAAAAAAAAAACTTAAATTAAAACACACAAATGACAAAATCGAAAATGGCAAAAAAAATTAAATAAGTACCAAAAACCAGATTTGTTTCGGATTAAAAAAATCCTGAGAAGAAGAAGAATGGTGATGAACTGAAAGAAACTTACCCAATTAAAAACGGTGAAGAAGAAGAATAACAGTGGTCTGGATTCTTGTCAACGTCTCAACGTGAATGGTGAAGAAGAAGCAAGATGACGGCGTGAAGATAGAGTCTGGAATCTGCCGTCTGGACGAATTTGAAGATGCAAGATGGGAATATGGGATAAAAAACGGGATTTCAAAAGGCCCAAGGTAGATTTAGGGTTTTGAAAATAATTC
>NC_080050.1:14469640-14494640 GCF_026212465.1 Amaranthus tricolor | reverse complement strand
GAAAAACCCGAACTGGATTACCCGGTATCCGATTTTTAAAACCGGGTAATTTACCCGGTTTACTAAATTTGGATAATTCGGGTCGGGTACCCGGTTTTAAAACCGGGTATTCGGGTCGGATACGAATCGCAAATTTTGGGAAACCGGGTACCCGGTATCCGGTTTGTATTATTTTTTTAAAAAAGAATTATTTTCAAAACCCTAAATCTACCTTGGGCCTTTTGAAATCCCGTTTTTTATCCCATATTCCCATCTTGCATCTTCAAATTCGCCCAGACGGCAGATTCCAAACTCCATCTTCACGCCGTCATCTTGCTTCTTCTTCACCATTCACGTTGAGACGTTGACAAGAATCCAGTCCACTGCTATTCTTCTTCTTCACCGTTTTTAATTGGGTAAGTTTCTTTCAGTTCATCACCATTCTTCTTCTTCTCAGGATTTTTTTAATCCGAAACAAATCTGGTTTTTGGTACTTATTTAATTTTTTTTGCCATTTTCGATTTTGTCATTTGTGTGTTTTAATTTAAGTTTTTTTTTTCACAGAGATTTAGCCATTTTCGCATTTTCGGTGTTAAGTTGAATTTTGCCTTGAACTTCAATCTATTGTAGTCTGTATGTTCTTCATTAGCTAGATTTTCCCCTTTTTTTGGATTTTGCCATTGAATCTACATCAACTTGAAGCTACTGTATTAGTTGGTAATGTTCTTCATCTTTCTTGTATATAGTTTGTATTAGTTGGTAATCTTGATTGAATGTATTTCATAATTTGTGGAGGATGATATGTAAATTATGCAAAAAAAGAAAGTCAGATACTCTTTAAAAAAAGAAAACTAAAGTCTGTATAGAATTTTGCAAGGTGATTGATGAAAGTGAACTCCTTTTCAATTTTCATGGTGTTCTTGATTGAATCTTGATTTTTGAATCTTGATAGAATAAGTTGGTATTCTTGATTGAATCTACAATATTTTGAAGCTACTGTATAGTCTATATTAGACTATTAGTTGGATTTTATGTTTAATATTTGAAGTTGAATTCTGATATTTGATTTGAATATTATATAAAAAAATGTTAAAAGAAATTTGGAAAAAAAACATAATTTTTAGGAAACAATCAAAATCGAGTATCCGGTTTCCGACCCGGTTTAACCGGGCCGGATCCGGGTCACAATTTTAGGTACCTGAAAAAGCGGGTACCCGGATTTCCCAATCCGGGTCGACCCAGTACCAGGTTTTGAACACCCCTAGTTTTAGGTAGTGTTGATATTATTATTTGATGTTTTTGTCTCACATGTTTAAATATTGTATTTTATGTAATTTTGAGGCAAAAATCGAAGTTTTATTAGGTTTCCGGGGTGATAAGAGGGTGAAGGCTTGGAGAAATGGCCTAAGACCCCTAAAGAAGTGAAGAAATCGAGCCAAACAAGCCCCTAGGGAAAGAAATGAGTCGTACCTAAGCCGTGTTAAAAAGCCACGACCCGTTGCAAAGCAATTGGAGTCTTGAGGCAAAACGACGAGTCGTCCCCAACTTGCCACGACTCGTCGCATACTTACTGATCTAAGCCGAGCAATCCAGAGACAAATTGACGAGTCATACCCAATTTGCCACGACTCGTCGCATACTCACTGAAGTCACATATTCCAGGCAGAACAAAAGCGATGACTCGTCGCACCTCTAGTGAGTAGTTTTCCTTTCTAGGGTTAAGGGATAAACCCTAATTCGAAGCATGAAATGATATTTTATCGGTTATTTGTGGGAAATTTGAGTCTATGATTAAACCTATGCTTAATGAATCTTAGTTTAAATATCTTTATTAACCTTTTCAATAAAACGGAAGTTTGAGATTAGGATTAATTTAGGATTGAGAGATATTTAAGTTAAATTCCTACTAGTTTAGCCAATAATAGAAAAGTTTGAGGATTAACACTAGTAAGGTCTTAAACCGAAAGGCGATATTGATCAATAGAGCGGAAGCTTGAGATTAATTAGATCACGTTTAATTATGCCAAAGACTCAAATTCATACAATTATGAGAGTAATTGACTCCCATGTTAGAAATTACGTGATTCACGACACCCTAAATTTGTCATATTATTATCTTCTTATTAATTATTGTCTTAACTGTAATTATTAGTTTTACTTGCATTAATTTAGTTATTGCCTACAGTAGTATTAGTTTCTCAACCGAACTACTTGTTGATCCGTGTCTCGTAGTCATAAATCGAACAAATTAGTTAACTCGCTTCCCTGAGTTCGACCCGTATTGCTAATTTAACAGTATGGTGATAGTAGGAAGTAGGCTAATTTTCGTTTTCATACTTCATTTTTTTGTGCTTAACATTAGGACTCCTATTTTCTCATCCGAATTCGTGGCCTTCTCTAATGATGTAGGGCCCAAAACCATGAAGTTTCCCATATCTTCATTCAATCTATAAATGAAGGCCCTCAACAACATGGGCTCTGGAAATCTTTCCGAGGAGATGCTCTCTCTATAAACACTCTCTTATACTCATCATTTAAACAGTAACCGTTTCTCGTAGAGTGATCTCTGAATTATGGATCTAAAGTGTTTCAGAATTAGTGCCTTCCAACACCTACTACGTGGTGATTAGTGTTCTTGGTTTTCTTATTTAAACCACAACAAGACATCCCCATTTAAACTCACCACATTCTCATCAATCTTCTCTTCTTCACTTACCCTATGAAATACAAATTTGAGGAAGAAAATCCCTCCATATCTTCCCTCCTCTAACTTTGTACACAAACAAAGGAAATCTCAGCCATTCAAATCCCTTTCCTTTCCTTCCCTTCCCTTCCATCCATTCACACCCTTAATCTTTTGCGTTCCCTGTCATAGTCTTACATGGGAAAAATATGAGCCTTCCTCCTGTAAAACAAAAAAGGTAGGTAGTGTGTTATGGATCCCATTTTTTTTCCCATTTTGTGAAGTTTTGTGGGTAATAAAGCTAATGACAGAAAAAAAAATGGGTAGTAAAGAAAAATGAAGAAAGGTTAAAATTTTGTGCATATTAGAACGATATGAGCAAATAGAGAGAGTATGATTGAGACCCACTTTTGTGACATCTCCATATGATTATCATTGAGTATGATTGAGACCCTCTTTTGGACTTATTCATAATTAAGGAAACATTAACCATAATGATCCAACCTTTTTCTTGATTTCCTTACAATAGTCCTACATCTTGATAAATTGATTGATAATGAATAATCCAAACTAGTCATTTCGCCCAAAAAAAGTAAAACAAAATTTTGAAAAAGAGGAAAAACAACCTCACCCCTCCCCTTATTTCAACATCGGCGCAATCCCCTTCCCCCTCTCCCTGCACCGTCCACAACCCTTCTCCCTCTTACCAGCGAACGAAACTTTCTCTAGCCATTCCCCCAATTCCGAAGAGCCCCCCTCCCTTTCCCAGCCCCAACGGCACTCCCTCCCCAACCTTCGTCAAACACTTAACAACAACAATCCAATGTCGTGGATAAGGTGCGCGACTAGAGTGATGGTTGAAGTGAGGCTATTGATTTTAATGGTGTTTAGGGTTTAAGGTTTCTTTGGGGTAGTGGTTGTGGTAGGGTGGTTTTAGGGTTTAGGGTTTGGGGATATGTGGAGCTGGGTTTTAGGGAGGGCTAATTTTATTTAAGTTATTTTTTTTAAGTTACCTTTTAATTTTTAAAATTTTTATTTCACTTTTCTTTTTAATTTAGGTAATTAACCTAGTATAACAAGTCACCAATAATGCTAGTTATGTTATGAGTAAACGCGCTCAAAGTTCGGATTATTTATGGTTAATAAATATGTGAAATTATTGTTAGAAAATCAAGAAAATGGTGGATTATCAACGTAATTTTTTCTATAATTAATTAATTGAAGATGCTAAATTTTGAGTTCTCTAAGAACATTTGTTCCTCCAATTGTGTTCATTAGCATCTTCCGATCACGATAAACTTGCATCTTCCTCCGATACAACTCTCAACTTTCTAGGAAAACAATCTTGATTCTTATGGTTGTGGTTAATAAATATTGTTTTGTCCTTGTTCCATCTTCTTGAATTCCTGTGAACACTCAAGGTTCATAATTTGCTTTACAATCTTACACTAACATCACACAAAGAACAATCACCTCATTAGTGTTTAAACTTGTGTTAAAAGTTATGTAGTGATAAAGATACTTCCTCCTTCCCAATTTTATAGCTACATTTGAGATTTTTAATGTTATTAAGAATAATGTTTTTTGTTTGTTAGTGGTAGTAAAATCAAATGGTTAAGATTAAGAGAGAGAAAGAAAAAGATGAAATAAGTGGTCGATAATGTGGGTTAGTGGTAGGTGGAAGGTGGGGTCCATACTTAAAAAAGGGAATATAGCTAATAAGTTGGAACATCCTAATAAGGAAAGTGGAGCTAACAATTTGGGACAAGGGAAGCAAAAGAGTCCGGGATTGTACCATCAAAAAAAGATGAGTGAAGTTTTAATTGGGAATTTATGTAAGAATGGGATCAAACTCCTTGTTAATCATAGTTTCTTTTGCTCGAGCATTAGTATCTTTGGACCTTCAACCAAATACTGTTGTTTTTCTAGGTCCTCCATCTTTGCTTCCTCCCGTAATTGTTCCAAAAAAGGCTTTCCATAAAATCTTCCTTTTCATTGTAGCTATATAATCTCTTGTTGGATTTTCATTTCTTTCCACAATTCAGTGAAACTCCGTGTCCTTTTCACATTTTGGTGAAAATTTGTCAAATCCCCATACATTCTCCACCCCTTGAATTTGCTTATTTTGTTTAATCCTTTTCCTCTGAATCCATTCCGTTCCAGATTAAGCTTTATCAACTTAAAAGTTGCACGAATTGGATTGAAAATTGTAACTTTTCGAGTGATTGAACATAGACATGGAAGCAACTATTATAATGTTTTGGTCTCTATATCCATCTGTGCTACTCTAGTGTCCCATAATTTGACATAGAAAACAAACCTAATCTTTTTGTCTCTCTTCCCAATTGACTTGCACAACATGTTTTCCAATGAAGATTTTTATTTCTTCATTTTCTTGTACCCACCCAAGCTTCTCAAGCTATGATCTTCATTTAGCATGATTAGTACCTCCCTTTTTTTCTGCTCGTGACATCCCCGTAATTAATTAAAGATGCTAATTTTTTAGTTCTCCCCTTTGCCTCTTATTGTGTTCATAAGTATTTTCTATTTTGATAACAACTCCTAACTTGCTACAAACATTAAAAAAGCAATTGAATATACTTGGAGCTAAGTTGCACTAAAACGGACACGGACACGGACACGACACGGGTACGGGAAAACGCCAACTTAAAAATGGCGGACACGGGGACACGAAAATGGTAATATAATAAATATATCAAATTAAAAATAATTTTACAATCTTTCATTTGATATATGTAGATAAACACTTTAAAAACATAAAACTCACATAAAATGCAAATAAGTACCAAGTCAAAGATAAACATGTTTTTACAAAACAATCAAACCAAACAAAACAAATAAACAACATGAGTATTTAAAAATAGTCATACAAACCAAATAAATAGGTAAATTCAAGCTTGATCATCACACATCATCCATATCACATCCATCATCATCCTCCACTACAAAAGTAATTTCCAACTCGGGCTCAACATCCTTTATATTTTAATAGTCTGACTTTATTTAACTTTATATAACTGTTTAAAATAATTCGTTATTAAGCAGAGCATTGCCTTTAGCACGATTATATTGAATTTTCATCATGTTGATTTTTAAAATGAATTTCGAACGAAGCTTATTTTAAAAAAATTATATTAAAGGACTTAATAGAAATTAAAAGTATAAAAATTAGATCGACGAATAGGGGATTTTATAATTACTATCAGATTGTACATTAAATAGGTTTCTGAGTGGGCAGTGGCTACCGACGAACTCAAGCAAATCGAAAACAAGCTCTACATCAATGGCGGTAAGCCAGCACCAGCAGAGATTTTGTAATTGCAATTCTTGGAGGGATCAGATTCTCTTTCTGATCAATCACAATCAACTTCCATTAATTGTCCACCTTGCTCTTGTAATTGCAATTCTTCGCCTCTTATCACTATTCCTGATGGTATGGTTTTCAGATCTTATTTTTTTTAACTGATCTGTAGTTCTGTACTTCAGGTTTTAACTGATCCTGTTTTCGAATTTTTTTTTATTTATTTATTTTTTTTTCAAAAAAAATAAGTCGCGTGTCCCTTCCGTGTCCTTGCCGTGTTCGTCGCGTGTCCTTGCCGTGTCCACGTGTCCGGAAAAATATTAAAATATTGGACACTTCATTTGGCGTGTCGGACACGGATTTTCGCGTGTCCGTGTCCGACACGTGTCCGACACGCGACACGCAGGTCAGATGGCGTGTCCGTGTATCCTAGACTTGGAGTATGGGTGGTTAGGAGATGCCCTTGAACCTGTATTCTTTTATGACAAAAAATCATCAATGCTTAAGGTCCAAAATTTCCTTGAGTCCTTGTACTAACATCACACTAAGGAACAACCTCTTCATTAATGTTTGAACCTGAGTTAGAGTTAGGCAATGAAGAAGAGAAAATAGGGGGTTATTGTGATATGAAAATGAAAAACGAATGAAGTGATGAGATGCGATTTGAGTAAGAATGGGGATAAATACCCTTTAAACTAGAGTTAGCTTTGCTCCAGCCTCGATCGACTTATCCAATGGCCCTTCAAACAACTTCCTTAATGCCTTTGAATGCTATTTTTCTGTCTAACACCATCACTTACTCTCCTAATTGTTCCAAAAAATATTCCATCAAATCTTGCTCTTCATTATAGAAATCTTCCTCCTCTGTATTTCATTTTGTTTACCCAATTACTTATATTGCATCCCTTGGGTGTTGTCCATATAGGATAAAATTTGTCTATCTAATAGACATCCTCCCTCCTAAATTCGCTCCTTGCTCTCCTTGGAATCCATTTAGTCTTTATTTTTTGAAGAGCTTTATCATCTTCTTTGCAAAAGGATTGGATTGAAAATCGTAAGAAATTTTGAATGATTGAATTGAGACATGAAAGTAAACAAAATTATTATTTGATCTCAATACCATCTGCCAAGTGTACCGTTATTGACGTGGTGGTAATCAATTTGTGTTTTAGTCTCCAAACACATCTGATTTTCCTCTCATTCTTTCCACCATTTCTGCTTGGCCTTCTTTCATTTTTTAACAGTTACTTGACTGCTATATTGACTGACACCAGCCTCATTATGTAATCCAAGGAGGAGATTTTTTGTTCTAAAATTTGTGGCTAGAACAGGCTGATTGTGAAGATTTCATCCTAGACTTCTATAACAAATTAATCCAATTTGAGTTATTTATGCCTCTGTGTTGCACATTCTACTTTCTTATTGAGAGTCCTTTCTTTAAATCTTGTGAGAATGTCAATTATGATATGCCTTTCGATTAATCAATGTGATTG
Source organism: Amaranthus tricolor (assembly GCF_026212465.1). Lineage (NCBI taxonomy): Eukaryota > Viridiplantae > Streptophyta > Magnoliopsida > Caryophyllales > Amaranthaceae > Amaranthus > Amaranthus tricolor. Next base: position 14,487,163 of record NC_080050.1, on the reverse strand, counting down.
GCATTTTCTTCCAAGGAATTAACTTAAATCTGTCGATTATCCCCTTTTCTCGTATATTCTTGTTTTTCTAAGCTTGTTGATTGATCTTTGATGAAATTATCTATTCTTGTTTTTCTAAGGCTACTTGTTGATTGATCTTTGGTAAAATCGTCCCTTATGAAGTTTGCTCCTCGATAAGAGCGGTTGTTCCTGTATGAGGAAGAGTGTATGGCCATTGTATGAAGACGAGTGCATCCAAGCATTATTTTCTTGGTTAGATAAATATGCATTGTTTATTTGAAGGTAGTATGTATTACTTTTATGTATTTTGGTTATTTTGTGATATTGGGACAAATTTATAGAAGCTTTTGATAAGTGTTATTTTTTGATTAATAATGGTAGTGAATGTGAGTATTGTTGTTGGTTTTGTGGTGATAAAAAGTACTAATAAAGAATTATTGAATCATGTGTCGCTAGCGATGATTAAGTGTTGTCATTGTCAATCATGCATACATGGTTGATGTTTAATTGTTGTGGTTAGTATTAAATTGTTGCCAAACTAATTTCTTATTATGGTTATGAGATGTCTAGCCTACTAACTGCTTTGTTCTTATGCGTTGTCACCTCAAACCTTGAGGAATAGAACAAATTTGATTGAAAATCATTATCATTATGCATTGAAATCGAGTGTAATACACTACATTATACTATTTAAGGCCAAATAGTCTTATTTTATTGCAAAAGTGTATAAATTGAATCTTTTCCTCTTGAACATGCCTTGTTTTAGAATTTAATGGAAACTAATGTTATAGTTAGATTGATCTATGGCATTGTTTGTGAGTAAACATGTTGTGTGTAAGATTAGATTGTATATTCATATGAGTTATGGCTTGTAAGGAACAAAGTAGGGTATTTAGTAGAGCAAGTAGCACCTAAAGGAAGTCAAGTAGACTTACTAGTCTTACTTTAAACGTGTAAAAGTGCCCGATTCATAAGAGGGGCATAAGAACCTCCTTCGAAGTGATTGTTGCGACTTGTTATCTTATAGTTGCAGGTAAGTACACGTAGTAGCTAACTCTCGCATGCATCTTGAATATGTTTTCTTTGCGTAACAATATTATATAAATTAGTCTACTATGAATTGTTGTTAAACATTATTAACTTGTTGTTCAAGTGTGGATTGGTATGTAGAGATGGTAGAGAATGGGTTTTGATGTCGCAAGAGTGGAATGTTGGACTATATGAGATGGAATGGGAATGATTCCCTTATTTATAAGTTGTGAATTATGTTTTATGAGTGGGAATGAGTTCCTTATGGATGAGATATTAAGTTGGTTGTTATTGTGACTCCCACTGGATTGGTACCCCAGTTGGTTTAGTTCTCGGAGGCATGGATCATCTATATATGGTTGTTGTACGAGGGTATGGTCATACTTTGCCATTGGGCGCCGGCATGGCCATCACTGTCCTTGGCTGAGGTGTTACCATGTGGGTCTTGCAAACCCCAGTATGGTGGCCTCTTGTCACATAAGAGAATATATGAAACCAAAGATAGAAAATGGTGTAGGCATTGAGAAGTACATAGAAATGAGAAGTAGTTAGAGTTGGTACTTACACATTGGAATATCTCCCTCACCTTGTTTTGTTGAAATTGATTGTTGGTTATATATATAACATGTTAGTTACTGACGTGTACTGTTTGTTTCTTTGTTGATGGCTCGTCTTTGATGGTCCTGCTATGACACGTTGGTCTATGACCTTACGTTGAGCAGCAGGGATATCATAGATAGATCTTGCAGGTTTTGGAGATTCCTTGCATTACATACGGGGGGAATGAGTGAGAACCTTGAAGCGTGCAATGTTATATTTGTTTTTGACGGTACATGTAGTTTCTTTGCATTTAAATTGTTTATGTTTTTGGCTTGAGGCACATGCCCTCTTTCTGATGTAATTCGTTGTGCTGCAAAGCTTTAGTTCAAGCGACCTTTCATATTTCGTTACTTTAGCTTGAATGACTTGTAAAGTTTAGTTATGTTTTTGAAAATCCAAGTGTTTACATGGGAATCACGATCCATGCTTAGCATGTCGACAGAGGATTTGGCGATGATCTTTCGGCAGTGATTTTTTGTTACAAGGCTGTTGATGCCTCTTCTTGATTATGTTTTAGTACGCGTTTATTTTCTTTTGGTGCGTCCAATTTCAAGGCAGATGCTACCGGAATTTCCACACGATTTTGTTTGGAAGTTTTTATATAATCCCTTTAATTAAATCAATCAAACTTTACCCTTTCTTTTCCTTTTCTTTGTTCTATTTTCTATATTTTATTTTTTTTATGTAACACTCGAATTTCCTCCATTCCCTTGCGGTTTTGGTTTTGTTTAGAGGGTCGGACATTTAGGGGTGTTACAGGTCTAGTTCTTAAAACCTTGCCAGAGCACTCCTTGTTTTTTAATGGCAGCAAAAGCAGTTTTGGGATAACAAGGGTGGCTTATCTTGGTCATATTATTTCAGCTCAAGCATGGAAGTAGATCCTGAGAAAATTTTAGCCATTATAAACAGGCCAGTTCCCAAAAACATTAAAGAGATCCGTGCATTTTTTGGGTTTGACAGGCTATTTTCGTCGTTGGGTATGTTCAAAAGGCACAACACTTGACTGCCCAACTAAAGAAAGATGTGTATACTATGCATGGATTACAACTGCTATAGCCGCATTTGAGGCACTCAAGGTGGCCATAACTCAGGTGCGTGTTTTAGGACCGATGCTTCAGGTCAAGGGGTAGGGGGTATTTTACTCCAAAATTCCATATATGAAAAGTAGTTAAGGTTTTCAGTCAACTGTTAGGGCCTAGAGCTCAACAAAAAGCCATATATGAAAAGGAGTTAATGGCTATCGTATTTGTTGTTCTAAGGTGGAAACATTACTTAAAATGGCGTCGATTTGTGGTCAAAACCAATCAAAGAAGTCTAAAATTCATACTTGAGCAAAGGGAAATTGAGGGTTGAGTATCAGAAGTGGGCTATGAAGCTGAAACCATTGTTTACAACCTTGGACCCAAAAACAAAGTGGTTGATGCACTAACAAGCTGCTTACCTTGAATCAAGTACTGCAATCAGCTCAGTTTTCATTTATTGGGGGCAGCTGGGACGTGAGGTCGATAGGGATACGACATTGGCTCGCATTAAGTCTGAATTGCAAAAGGAACTAATACAGTGACAGGGTTTACAATTCATTGAATACTGTTATGAATTGGGTCAAAGGGTTCAAGGGCATTATCGACATTTTACTATTAGTTGGTCTTTCTATTTTGTTAGTTAGGATAGTTTTTGTGTTTGTTGGGCTTAGGCTATATAAAGAGCCAGCCTTGTAATAATAAGATAGCTATTGAATATTGAATAATAAGGAATAATCCTTTGGAGTTATGGGGCAAACTCGAATTGCCCATTAATGTGTGTTTACTATCTAGTTTTGGTTACAATTCTTAGCCAGTGTGTTACAATGGTATCAAAGTGGTACGATTCGATGACTGGAAATGAGGCCTTTTTTGAGAGTTTAGGGACTGAAATTTCACCCGCAGAGATGTTAAAGGGGGTTATCCAATGCGGTATCATCCACGCATTCAAACCAACATCGACGAATGAGATTTATGAAAATTGGGGAAACGACATTTGTGAAATTTGTGATGAACATTTTGATGTAGAATTATCGGAACATGAATGTAGTCACAAAGGATTTTCACACCTCATCCTCCATCAAGAAATGAAGGATGAATTGACGGTAATTGTATACCAAGAAGTAAAAAAAGAAGATGACCAAGAAAAAAGTGTAAAGGTTGATGATATGGGAAAGAAGGTAAGAGAGTTGGATAAATGTGAGGATCAAATAACAGATGAGGAAGAGAATTTGTAAAACCAAGAAGAGGACCCAGATTAGTGGAGAAGACAAAGGGAAGGTTGAACAGCATTGGTAAGACTACCTTATGGCAAAATAAAGAAAGAAAGATAGAAGGTGTTTGGAAAAGAAGAAATTAAAGATGAAAGGGGAAACAGTTTGAGCCAATTTATTTTTGAAAATTTCAGCCCATTTCTAAATATGTTTATTTTTTATAGCCTTGACCCCTTTATTTCTCAAGTTCACACACTAATTTTTATGAATTATATTCCGACTGAATTTTTCTATAGCCTACCCAAGTTAACTAATTTCTGAAAGGACAAGCTTATTTTTATCCACCTTGACGGCAAGGTGGAACTTCAGACAGTCGGTAATGTGATGAATTGGGTCAAAGGGTCCAAGGGCATTATCGACATTTTACTATTAGTTAGTCTTTCTATTTTATTAGTAAGGATATCTGTTATTTTTTAGTGTTTGTTAAGCTTAGGCTATATAAAGAGACAGCCTTGTAATAATGAGATAACTATTGAATATTGAATAATAAGGAATAATCATTTGTAGTTATGGGGCAGACTATTGTCCATTAGTGTGTGTTTACTATCTAGTTGTGGTTACGGGTCTTGGTCGATCAGTTACAAATACCGAGAGAATGTCTTTTTGTGGCCACTCCCACGCACTCTTAAAGAATTTTAAAGAAAACAAGTTTGTGCATGAGAATTTGTTACCTTCTGATCCCTTTTTCGATTCAAAAATTGTCTTTTTAATTTCATCTGTTTCAAATGGTCTTTCAAGCCACAAAGCATTTGCATTTGATATGGATTCCCATTTATGACATGTTGACCCACTTATGATGAAGCAAGCTTTTAATCGAACTAACTCACTCTTCTGGGGAAAAAAAGCTAGGTTCTCATATAAAATAGGAGCTAATTTGAATTCTACTCCTCCTCTGGCAAACAATAAGTTCACCACTAGATAGGTACTGATGTAGTGCATTGTCAATAAAGTGATGGAGGTACATTAATTATTACAGCATAGACAACTCAAAGATTTATCATATATAGAGGAGAATAGAAATAATGGGTTTACGAAGGGGTAATGTAGGTAATTAGTATGTTAGTGGTAACTTGAGGGATAAGTTAGTAGTTTATTATAAATAGAGGAGATTAGGGAGTCATAATCATGAAGAAAACTATGAAGTATTTGGTGGGTGAGTTTATACTCATTTTAGGAGACCTCAAGCTTCTCGAAGTGCTTGATTTATCTTTCTTTTACCATTTCTAGGGCTGTAATCTTTCTTTGTTCATTCAATTTATCATATATTTCTAGCTACGATTTCGGTGACCGGAAAACCGCCGAAGATGGCGTAAGTCCAGAAAATACCAAAGTGCCAGATCTTGATGCATTTTATGGGGGTTTTGGGACTAAAATTCCACCCTTAGAGATGCTAGTAAGGCTGTTAGCAGCAAAATCATTCACTCATTCAAATCAACCTCTATGAATGAGATTTATGAAAAATGGGAAAAAGGAATTTGTGAGTTTTTTTTATGAACGATTAGAGGAAACAGAACTTTCGGGACACGATTGTAGCCACAAGGCATATTCAATGCTCTACCTCCATGAAGGAAGGAAGGATGAACTCATGGCAATTATATACCATGAAACCAACCGAGGAAGGAAATGAAAAAGATGATGTGCAGAATTTTAAATTCAAGAAGAACACACCTCTCAAAGAATAAGAAGGATTAGTAGATTTAAAATGCAAAGAAGAGTATCCAAATGGGATGGATAAGGAAAAGAAAAATGTGAGCAAAAGGGGTAAGAGACTGTTACCGCAAAACAAAGGAATGAACAGAGAGAATTGGGAAAGGAAAATAAAGAAAAAAAGGGTAACATTAGAAAAACAATAGCAAAAAGAAAAGAAGAAAGAAAAAGAAAAGAAGGGAAGCATGTGGCTGTGAGGGCTGGTCGGATTCCGGTGAGCCAAGGGAAGTGGTTGGTGGCGGAAGTTGTGGAGACGGCAGTGGAGGAGGTCTAGGCTGTCGGCGGTGGAAGGGGGCGTGGCCTGTATTTTCAAGAAAAAAAAAAGAGGAAAAAAAGAAAAATCGGAGGAGAAAACCGAGGTTGTTGCCGGAGAGGATAGTGGTAACGGGGGCGCGACGGGACATCGGCTAAGGCTGAAAAAGGATGCGATTTGCCAGTGAGAGGGGCGAAAAATACAAGGGTAAGGAAGAACTAGGGCTTGTGAGAAAAGAAGAAATGAGGAGAAAGGAGAACAAAGACGGCGGCGGCGGCGCTGTAGTAGTGGAAGTTATCTCCGGGAATGCGACGAGTCAGAATTGGGAGAGGGGGCTGCCGGCGGCTTAAGCATAAAATCAAAGACGCCTTGCCGGTGGACTTTGTCGCCGGAAAATTCAGGCGGCGAAAGAAGCAACGCTGAGAGAGGAGAGAGGGCTACCGGCGGCGGCATGAGAAGGCTATCTGAGTTGGAACTAACATTGTTAACGTTCTTTGGGTTGAGAATGAAAGAGTGGGAAAATAAGAAGGGAGAGGAGATTTTAGGGTTTAATTTTTTACCTGATGATGATGTCATTAATAACATGAGCAGACGTGATACGAGTTTGTGGGGACATGATCCACTTCTTAAATTTATATTAGAGTAGCCCATACCAATTTAAGCCCAATGCCTTTTGCAACTTTGAGAAATTTCAGCACAGCTTTATATCTACTTCGATAGTTAAGAAAACTTGGGAGTATATAAAAGCTAAGTTCAACAGAAGAAGAAATAATTGACTAAAAATGATAACATGAGGGGAAGGTGCAAGTGCCCCCTAAAGGATTGATGCTTGCAAATTTTCATCCCTCAAATAGAAAATATAAATACCGCATAATCATTCTTACAGGCTGAGTTAGAGGTGAGTATGAAACACATCCCCACCCCATGATCCAAACACTACATTTTGTTGTGAACTTAAAGTAAGAAAATGACTTCATTTGGTTGACATAAATGTGTTTTAGATTGTAATGAACTATATTAAAATTAAAATGACTCATTCAATCATTTTCAATTCTTATTCATGTGAAGTTGCAAAAGACGTTTGCAATCAAGCGTGAACGGAACACAACATATTTGTTACAAGGGTATGGTTGCGTACGTCTACCCCCAAATCACGCCTATGCCGGACTCATTGGCATTGAAGTACAAGAATAATGATAATGTACAAAGATGTTGCAGAAAACCATAACTATAATGAGGTTCCACGTCACATTACTATCAAGGTCTTCTTAGCTCATCAAGTTTGACCACTAATAGCGTCATATATTTTCTAAGATTATTTGGTTTCTTTTGAGATTTTCAAGACCTTTTTTCCTTGATATCTTCTAGTCTAACAAAATTTAAAATGCCTCCTTATCAATATTTTCTATATACTTCCTTTTAATGATCACAATATTTGGTTTTGTTTCATGATAATGATGTAAATCAGAAGTTCTTACAAATCCAACCCTATTATGATTTGTAGTATTGAAGTATTTATTTTAATAATAGCACTATTAATAAATTATCTAAACAATCCTATAACTTCAAAGTTTGCTTCTTCTATTATATAAGTTGATTGATTACACACATATTGTATAAATTAACTGAAATAAAAACACGTCAATTTTGAACTTGAAAAAACTTGTTTACAAGTTAAGCGTTTAAATCCTTGTGCTCTCGTACAGAAAAAATCGATTTCATGTACTTGTGCCAATAAAACAACAAATTAAAAAAAAGGTGGTAACTCAACATTTCAACTTCAAACTCATTTGGCTGCACCTAAAATCTCTTGGAATTTAGACTTCCTAGGAAGTAGCTAAATAGGCTTGCCTTTGGTTGACAAATATTATAAAAAACATGGAAGTAGAATTTCTTAAGAAGTGCAAATTCCTATGAAATATAAGCTTAGTTTTAAAAAGTGCAAGGCGAAAACGCGAGCTTTTCATAGGCGAGGCACATCTTTTGACTAAAAAGCTTATAAAATAATTCTAGAACATATTTGATACTAGAAATAATGATATTCATATTATAATTGCATCAAAAATCTAAATGGATTCATTATCATTGTGCTAATCTACTAATATACAGAAAAATAGCACAAGAGGGTACCTAAATCTATAGCAATTTGTCTAATTGTTTTCTAAGTAGCCGCTACAAATAGAAGAGAAAGAAACAATGAACCTATAAGAAAAAAAAAATGAAAAATCTAGATGACTGAAGATACATAAATAAAAAACGAAACTAAAAGAAGAAAATCATAAGGAAAAAACTAATAAAAACATTAGATAGATTATCAAAGAAAGGGAAAATTTAAAAAAGAAAAACTTGAAGAATAAAACCAAAGAAGCCATAAGAAGAGAAGAAAAACGATGAAATATCTAGAAGAAGAATAAAAAAAATGGAGAATCTATAACAAAAAGGATAGAAAACGAAATAAAAATAACAGATTGTATCAAGTCGTGTGAAAGCCAAAGGAGTGATGTAACACCCCGAAATTTTCCCCGATATATTAAATAATTTGCTAGTAATATTATTATTTTTATTATTATTATTCTTTTTAGAAAAAAAAATATTTCATTTATTATTTATTTTGTTAGTAGGTTAAATCATGAGAATCCAACTTTTAAGGCAATTAAAATCATTTTATGTCCAAATCTTTTCCTAATCTATCTTTAATTTCAAAAAAAAAAAAAAATAAATAAATAAATAAAAAAAAAAGGGAAATGGCAAAGGTTGGCCGGCCATATGGGAATATTTGGGAGGATTTGTAACTTCCATTTGAGTAAATGGAAGGTTAAGGAAATTATTATAATAAAATCTCATAAATCCTTAATCAATTCCTTTCCTTTCCTTATTCCTTTCCTTACTCCTTTTCATTTTCAAATTCAATTGCAAGTAAGAAAAAAAAAAAAAATACTCTCAAAGTTTCTCTAATTCTCACGCCTAATATCATCAAATTGGTTCATCAAATTTTGGTGTGTTCTTGAGCAATTGTAAGTAATTCTTAACCTAGTTTTATTTTTTAAATTTCTATGTTTTTATATGTGTGATTTTATAGTTATGATTTTGTTCATGAATTAAAAAAATTTATGTTTAGATGTATGATGTTTTTTCTATTTAAATTTAATGTATGGTTTTAGGGTTTTAGATTTGTGCACATGTGTGTGTAGAATTGTTTGATGAATGATTGAAATATATATATATATATAAATATATATATATATACATTAAAAAAAATAATGGTTGTTCATAAAAAAAAATGTGTATGTGGTGATGGAAATTTATTTTTATTGATTAATAAAAGAGAAGTATAAGGTTGATAGAAGAAAAATTTGCATGTATATATATGTGATGTGTTTGTGTTTGAACATTGGAGTAAAAAGAATTATTTTTAAGAAAAATATAGATAATTAATTAAAATTTATTTTTGTATGTGATCATGGAAATTATGTAAATTTTATTGTTTAGATTTATTAAAGAATAAAGCATTGAAATTTTATATTTTGGTGATAAAAAAAATGGAATCCCGTAGGTTTTGAAATAGTGGAAAATTTGTGTTTTTGGAGCATTTTTGGCTTTGAAATTAAGTTAAAAATACTTATACTATGTTATAAATTATGAAATTTGGTACCCGGGGGTTTTGACGCCTTCCGGACGCAACGGTGAAGTCGGATTTTCAGTTTGACAGTATTAAGATGAGTTTCTGGACAGAATGTATAAGCTGTCCAGTTTTGTGTTTATACCATGTTGTAGTATGTGATGGATGTTCATGTTGTGTGTAGCATTCTAGGTATGGATGTGATTGTATATGTGTGTTATGTGTGATTTGAGGAAAATGTGTATGTGTGCTTATTTCCCGAATACGATTGAACCTTGTAGGAAGTCGATTCGTGACCGGGAATTGATTGAGACGTTTGCGAGTTGGTTATTTTTGCTTAAGGTATGTACACGCAGCGTGGTTCGCAATAGATCGATGTATCATGTATTAATGATACCCAAAAGTAAGGCATGGGTATATAGAACGAATAATGCTATCGTTCGAATCAATAATTCTATACATTGTTATGATAAGTAGAGGTAGTATGTCCTCAATAACTTAAGTAGAGGTAGTATGTCCTCACTAACTCAAAAGTGGACGTAGTATGACGTCAATCTTTATATATTGTTTTGAAAGTAGAGGTAGTATGACCTCACTAACTTAAAAAGTGGACGTAGTATGTCGTCAATTGGTGGAAAAGAATTACTCGCGGCATATGAGGGCTTTATGAGCCACCGCGGGGGTATGCATACTTAACTATAGACACCGAAGTAAGGCGAGTGTCTATGGTAGAGGCTTGCTTAGGGGTTAGCTCCCCCTAATGTATTGTCTCACTTATGGAGTTTGGAGTGTACCGGCAGTATGGCTGGATAGTACCGGCAGTATGGCTGGATAGTACAGCAGTATGGCTGACTAACTTTTTACATGAAACAAATATTTTTTAATAAAGCAAGATCAAGCGTACGGTTTCTGTGATTTGTTAACTAATTAATTAAACTTTCTCTTATGTTATTAATTATTGATATGCGACGTTCGCTGACGTGTGCTTTTGGTCTTAACGACCCTGCGATGATGTTGTGTCCTATCTGGGCAATGACTAGCAGTAAGTTAAGTTGCAGGTCTGGGGAGTGAGGATTGTCCCTTGAAGAAATAAATTATTAAAGTAAAGAAGTCTTAAAAAGAACTTCAAAGTTTAGTTAAAGAGCATTTGGTTTTTATGAGGCGACTTTCGCTCTCAAGTTGTAATAAGTAGATTTGACTTTTCGTTTCTTATCCGCTGCTAAGTATTTCTTATTATCTAATAGTTTTAAATAACGCTAATAGAACTCGATCCGCACGTTTCCTTAACTTCAAAACCGTTTTAAATTGTTCCTAACGTTTCGGTTTGACTCGGGTTTTAGTTGTTTTGTTTTAAAAGATCATTTTCTTTTCTTTTCAAAGACCCGAGTTCCTAACGTTTCGGTTGCATTATCGGTAGAACAACAAAATAATTTATCTACCAAGTTCCATTCTTCACATATCTCCATTAATCTATATTTTATGTTTTCACCCGTATGTCTTTCGGGCATTAACTCAAAAGCAATTATTCTTTTTTGAATAAACCAATTATGATCTATCCAATGGGCTGTTACACACATATAAGGTTCTAAATGTGGGGGAGCAAACCAAATATCGGTTGTTATAATAACCCTACCATTAAAAGAAGACATGATAATATTGAAATGATAATGTAATTAAGAAATAAATATAGAAAAGATTAAGAAATAATTAAAAGACTAATTATGTAATTTTAGAAATAATTAAAAGACTAGGTATGTAATTAAGATAAATAATTATTCTTTTTTGAATAAACTAATTATGATCTATCCAATGGGTTGTTACACACATATAAGGTTCTAAATGTAGGGGAGCAGACCAAATATCGGTTGTTATGCTAACCCTACCATTAAAAGAAGACATGATAATATTGAAATAATAATGTAATTAAGAAATAAATATAGGAAAGATTAAGAAATAATTAAAAGACTAATTATGTAATTAAGAAATAATTAAAAGACTAGGTATGTAATTTAGAGAATAATTGCGTAATTAAGTAATTAAATAGAGAGAATAAGTAGAGAGAGTAGGAGAAGAGATGAATCGTGCATGGAAACATTGAAAGTGTGGAGTATATATAGGAAAAACCCAACGGCTAGAAACGACTCTTTTTTTGGCCGGTTCCAAAGAACCGCTAGGCCGGGTGAACCGCACGATTCCAGTTCTAGTTCCAAGGAACCGTTGGGGCGGGTGAATCGTTCCGGTCTGGTTCCCGGTTCCGAAGCGGTTCCTTGGAACCGGTGGTCCGGGTGAACCGGTTCGAACCGGCCCGCGATTCTTTGGTCCGATTCTGGCGGTTTTACGGTTCTAAGAATTTTTTTCCGGCGTTTTAACAGTTTCGCGGTTCGAGCCGGTTCAGAACCTGTCGCGAATGGTTTCGGTTTCGGGACCGGTTACAAGCGGTTCGACACCGGTTCGGTTTCGGGTAACCCGCTCCGTGGCCATCACTACTTCCATTGTTAGACAATAATTAAGGTTGTAGAAGGTGTGTATAATCTATTGTTGGGTGAGAGAGATGAAGAAACTCATTCAAGCAGTTACTCAGAAAATTTCTGAGTAAAAATAATCAGTTTTTTCTTACAAAAAACGCACGTCTCTCTTCCTTCCAAAATACAGTTTTTTTTTTAATTTATTATTTGAAGGGAGTTGGACTGGGCTCCAAAGAGTCGTCTCTAGAAGAGACGGTCTCTCAGGAGAGGGGCTGTCTTTTAAATAGTTTGAGTTGGCCCATTTTAAATCGACGCACGGTGAGACGCCCTCAATGGAGAATTACTAAACATTAATTACATTTTGTTTTCCCAAAAACTTGCTACATCCTCAAAACTATGAAGGCAAAGACTAACTAGAATTTAGTATTAATCAAGTGGAGCTCACTTTTGTTAGCCCCACTAAGGGGTTACTTAAAGATTAAACCACAGCCCAAGTAAAATACTTGAACCAAAACCAAACCAAAGCAAAAGACTAAGTATAAGCACACTAGTGTCCGTTAAACAAGTTAATAAAACTTTGATTTGCCTAAACTCATTTTTTCAAGATTAAACTTATATCTCAAAAGTCATACTTAACTCAAAACAGTGGTTTTAAACCCTTTCAAAAACCTTCCAAACATAATTCATGAAATCATACTTGATGCAAACAATGGCTCAAACTTATGAGCTAATAATATTTTCATGGTGTAGTCATCTTGTGACTAGTGATAGCGATCTAAAGTTCGTGATATATCCAAAAATATATAATTAGGTACACTAAACGGTGCCCTCTGTACGCGCATAACACTTGTTATGTCGTAATACACACACAACTTTTGTTTTACCGTAAATGTGCACACAACTTTTGTCGTGGCATACTAGTCCCCAAAGCATTTTAATTTTCAACATATGTGTTGATTTAAATACACAATACCACTTCAGAATTTCATAAATCATTTGAAAAATATAATTATAACTTTTCCTACACGGGACATACATACATACTTGCGTAATTTATGATCATAATAATTTTCACTTTTAGGGGGTAAATATGTTTACATTTGCAACATAAATCACAATTTTAACTTTCCCCACAAAGGGTAAACATACTTACTTGCAAACTCATACATATACAGTGTATAAAATATTGCTATATTGGGGCATCACTACAAGGCATGAAAATAAATCTTTCAATTTATTTAAGTAAAATAAATATAATATAAATTTAAATAGTTATAAAATATATGTGGAACAACTATAATATATTTTATATATTTTATTAAATATTATAAAAAGAGATTTCCTAGAAATAACGTTTTCCCAATAATTTGCAATTTATCGGCAATTAAAACAATAATTTTTAAAAAATAATATAAAATAATTTTCCAATAAGGACAATATTTCTTAGTTATTATATTTAGTGATTATATGGTTATTTTATTAATTTCTGTTATTTATTTAATTAATAATAAATTTACGATTTCTAATTACTAGAATAAGATAATAATATTTTAATAATAATTAATCTATGAAAATTATAAATTATTTAAGTTAATTTATTTTTAAACTAGGTGGCACTAGGTTAATGGTAATTATTTAATTTAGTGATCTAATTTAAAAGCTCCTAAACTTTATTCACCAAATTATTCCTTTTTTATAATTAACAATTTCCAAATAACTTAATAAATTAATAATTAATTATGAATAACTATGTAACATTTTCCACATGTTCCAAAAGTCATATAATATTATATTTAAGTCATTTCAAGTGATTTTAATATATAATATTTTAAATAATCAATATAGCTAATTTAACCAATAAAGCAATAAAATTCATTAAATTCTAAAAATGTACAAAAAAATTAATCTAAGGGTTCTAATATATACCTACTGTCCATATAAGTGTCTCATAAATGTACAAAAAAAATAATGTCTTTTAGTATTTATTTCATATTTTTCCATTATACAATTAACCAATAAATATTAATGTCAAGCAATTGTAGAATTTTCAACATAGTGGCGATTATGGGGCATAATCAATATTTCGAATAAGCAATGATTTACCTTTTTATTTCTGATTTTTGATTTTGAATGACATTTCCTTATTGTTTTATGTAAAGGTACTTATTCTTTTACATAAGATCTTTTTCTTTTAAGTTTCGAGGATGAAACTTATTTTAAAGAGGGTAGATTGTAACACCCCAAATTTGGGAATATAGCTAATGTTTATTTCATTGAATCTAAATTCATATATAATATTATAAATATAATATTAATAATAATAATAACAATTTAAGTAATATTAATAACAACAAAGAAAGAGAAAGATATATCTGTGTAACTAAAAGTAAAGAAGAAAGTAGTAGTTTTATGTTGAAAGGGAGGATAAAAAAAAGATGAAATACATTATTATCTCCTTTCATCGCTTTTTTCTTTTCTCTCATTTATCTGCTCCTATCTAAAGCTTCATCTCCATCTCTTCACATATCCTCTGTTTTTCCTTCTTTATCATCATTAACTTACAAATCTTCTTAGTATATTACTCTCCTATCTTTATTTATTCAACAAGGCAACATAAAGAAGAAACTAGAATTGGGCAAAAAAAAAGAAGAAACTAGAAATTTTCAATCTTAGGTGCGTTTTTTGGCTATTAGGGCTTATTCAAGTGGTGATTTTCAAAGCTTTGTTGAGTTCTAATCTCCTTCGGTGGTGGGTAAGCTCAATTATTTCTTTAATTTTAGTTTTATCAAGTTTAGGAAATTAGGGTTTATGTTATGAAATCAATTTGGGGCTTTTTGTTTTTAAGGTTTTGTGAATGAGTTATTTGTAATGAAGAATTAGTTATGTGTTTATTAGTAATGTAGATTATTAATTTTCTATGTTTTACCTTGAATTGTGATGTAGAAGATTTTCGTATAAAATTCTGACAGTTTTGAAAATTGCAATGTTAACCAGTTTCTGGCCATTTTTAGCAAAACTGTTATTTCTCAAAAGTTTTTCGAATCAAAATTTTACCCAAGATAGGCTCAAGAAACGCATGATTCAGATCTTTGTAGGGGAAGTTATGGTCATTTCAAGGTACACCCCCACTATATCAATTTTAATAAGCTTAATTTAAATTATGTGAACATAGGATTTGTTATATAACTATTGAATTTATGAAATGAGTAGTTGTTAGAGGTTTAATATTGTTGGTATTAAATTATGAAATGGATGCTTGTAATTGAAAGTTGGGATTTTAGTTAACCTTACTTTAGTTTAGGTTTTAATTGGAAATGTTAGAATAAATAGGGAACAAAAGTTAGTTAGTTCATGATAAGAGTTAATCGTAGAGTATCACTACAAAAAATATGGTATACACCTACACTTATTTAGCCACGCTTAATTAAGTGTGACCGATTATTTTGCAAGTTGGCACACTTATTGCATTTAGGCACGCTTATCAAGTGTGAGAATAATAGTCTCACTTATAAGCATGACTAAAACTCAATTAAAAATATATAAAATAGTGATAAAATCAGCCACACTAATAAGCGTGGCTAAAGCTCAATTAAAAAAAATAAAACTGATCAATTTAGCCACACTCATAAGCATGACTAGTATTCAATAAAAAAAATACAAAAAAAATGAATTTAGCCACTCTAATAAGCATGAGTAAAGGTGAATTTAAAACATTTAAAAATGATAAATTCAGCCACACAAATAATGCGTCGCTAAAGATTAACTAATAAAAATATGTAAAAATCAATTCAGCTTGGCTAAAAACAATTGAAAAATCGAATGCTACCTTCCCCATTTCCTGATCTTTACTTTCCTTTCCCTATTTTCCTTTTCCCTTTAATTTCGTTTCTTCATTCTTTCCTCTGGTTAATTCTTCCTTCCTAACTAGTCCATTTCCAACCTTGTATTTTGTAATTATTGCACCCGTTTTTTGCTTGGTCCAATTAAAATTCCAACCTTGTTCCAGTTCCATTTCTTTTTCATCCCATTTTCTGGTAAGTTCGATCATTCAATGTCCTGTTTTTGCAATGTTTGCGACGTGATTGTCTTTGCAAATGTTTTTTGACGATTTTGATCATAATTCTTGTTGTGACATACTGAATTTGAGAAATTAGGGTTTCAGATTGATTTTTCATTCTCAACAAAATCAGGTGCTCTCTTCTTTTTTTTCGAAAATTAGGGTTTTGTTAGGGTTCTTCTAAACACCAATTTCGGATGGCTTGTTAGTGAAATTTTTTGAATTAGAAGTAAATTTGCTCGGCATTGGGTCAGTGAAGCAAAAGCAATCTGGTATTATGCTACTCTTTCTTCCTAATTTTTCGTTAAAAGGTGAAAGCTGGAGGAATAACA
Organism: Amaranthus tricolor; assembly: GCF_026212465.1. Classification (NCBI taxonomy): domain Eukaryota; kingdom Viridiplantae; phylum Streptophyta; class Magnoliopsida; order Caryophyllales; family Amaranthaceae; genus Amaranthus; species Amaranthus tricolor. The sequence goes on along the minus strand of NC_080050.1, from coordinate 14,470,808 downwards.
AATCGTGAATGCAGGATATTATCTATGTAATGTTATATTTGAGCCATGAGTTGTTGCTTTTTAAATTTAAAAAATTAAATTGAATTCGAGCTATTATTTGTACAAGTTTTGTTGAATGGAATCAAAGATGAAATTTTGGGTTTACATGAAAATTTAGAGGAGTTTAAGTCTCAAGATGAAAGAAATTTTGTTCTTCATATAACAGCAAATGCCGGACAATCTGAGCTTATTTCTGATATTCTACTACTAAATCTGGACAATTTAATGCACTTAAGCTTTGATGAATTTCTTCTAATTGGTTTAACCTTATTGTTGACCAAAGCTCAGAATATTGGATTGACCTTATTGTTAATTTATTCTAAGTGGTTTCATGTGTAATTACTATAGATGATAAAGAGATTATTAAGATTGCTCATATATGGTATCATGTTCAACAACTGCAAATTACCCCTTGTCGCTGTGCAGTTGTTGGGAGGAGTTGTTGCAAGTAGCTTATACGGGTTTTTGATGTTCAGTTGTTGCAAGGAGCTGTTGCCTCTTCCTTCTAAATTCCACAACAAAATTATCTGCAAAGTTTTGAACACTACAACAGGGTAAACTCTGGCTTCTGTTTACTTGTTTTTCGATTTCATGTTGATAGAGTTAGTGTATGTCCAGAAATGTAGAAATGCCAATTCATTCACAAATATTGAAAAACAAATGAAAGGCAGATTTAGAAATCAATATTTATTACATGGATTAAAAGTATGGAGGGATGTTTTGTGATGTATTAGATCAAAGATCATGATCAATTACATTACTTATTGCATGCGTTAAAAGTATATGTACTGCATAATATTAATAATATTTGAGAAATTATCAATGGTACCCCTAAATTTTCGCACTTTATCAATGGTACCCCTAAGTTTTTTCGATTATCAAAGGTATCCTTGTGTTATTGAGAGTTTTACAACCGTAACCTTTTCTAGTTTTTTCCGTCCAAAATTGTTCAAAACCGTTAACTTTTTTTTCTTTTTCTTTTTCTTTTATTTTTCAATTTAAAACAAAATAAAAATAAAGGAAAAAGAAAAAATTTAACGGTTTTGGACGGAAAAATTAGAAAAGGTTAAAATTGTAAGACACTCAATAACACGAGGGTACCATTGATAATCGAAAAAATTTAGGGATG
>NC_080050.1:14451689-14454189 GCF_026212465.1 Amaranthus tricolor | reverse complement strand
GTTTTTCATACCCCCTATGACACTTCGGACGAGCTGAATTCTACCTGCGTATGATAACAGACGTGAAGACCAAAACTTGATCCTACCAACGATCTTGTCCACCAAAAGCCTGCAGTCGCTAGAGTTCAGCTTCTTAGAGTGGAGAGGGACTCCTAGGTATCTGAAGGGTAAAACTCCCTCTTCCATGTGTAATAGATGAACTAGCTGATTTTTGAGGTGACGATCTACTCCAGATACAAGAATGTTGCTTTTGCTCGGGTTTGCTTAGAGACCCGAGGCTTTGGAGAACAGGTCGAAAGTACTCATGATGGTTCTGACTGAAGCGTGGTCAGCACGACAGAAAAGAAGGAGATCATCCGCGAAAAGTAGGTGTGTGATACCCACTTTCTTGCATCTAGGATGGTAGTGGAAGTTCGGGCTGTCTGTCATCTTGTGCATGAGCCTGGACAGGTATTCCATAGCAATCGCGAATAAGTAGGGGGAAATGGGATCACCTTGGCGAAGGCCCTTTTTTGCAGCGAAAGGCTTGAGAGGAGTACCATTTACTAAAATAGAGTACGAGACTGTCGTGACGCAGGGGCGGATCCAATCCATGAACTTTGGGGGGAAGCCCATGTCTTCCATAACAGAGAACAAAAACACCCAGCTGATCGAATCATAGGCTTTGCGAAGGTCCATCTTGATCATACATATCGGGCTATTATATTTGCGTGAGTACCCTTTAATAAGCTCCGTAGCTAGTAAGATGTTCTCAGTCATTTGTCTACCTGGAATAAACCCTGATTGCGCTGGATCAATCACTTTCCCAATCACCAATTGGAGTCTTCCTGCTAGCACTCCGGATATGATCTTGTATATGATCTTGTAGATAACAGTGCAACATGTGATCAGTCTGTAGTCTCCCACTGTGTTGGCATTATTTGCCTTTGGGATTAGGGAGACCGCTGTGCAGTTGTATGGGGGAAAAATAGTATTGTTATTGAAGAACTCTTTAACTGCATCTATGAGATCATGTTTGATGATGTCCCATGTGTTTTTAAAGAAAACGACATTAAAACCGTCAACTCCTGGAGCTTTATTATCATCCATCTCGAACAGAGCTCTCTTGATATCCTCCTCGCTAATCTCCCGGATAAGATTCTGAGCATTGTTGTTGTCGACCTGGGGACCACTCCTCATGATGTTCCTGTCAATCATCTGAAGATAATTAGTAGCAGTACCTTGGAGCTTTTGGAAATAATGGATGATCTCAGCTTGAATCTCGTCGGCCTTGTTGTGCCTCTTGCCATCAGCATCTTGCAGATCATATATAGTATTGGAGGCCCTTCGCTCTTTTATGGCTGCATGGAAGAAAGCAGTGTTCTCATCTCCTTTTCTGATCCAATTGATTCTAGCTTTTTGGAGCAGCGCCATATCTTCTACTTTCCTCCATCTCCTCACTTGCGTGATTGCTTCTTGTTCTCTTTGCTGAAGATCGACATCCATGTGGCTAGATTGCAGTTCATTTTGGATGCAGTTCAGAGTACCCTCCCATTCTTTGATTTTATCTTTGATCCCTGAGAACTCCTTAATGTGTAACTGTTTCAAACCCTTTTTGACATTTTTCATCTTGTACCAAAATCTCTGCAGCCCAGTGCCTTTGGTTTTGATTTTCCAAGCAGCCCTTACCACCTGCAGAAAGTCCTGATGCTCGCACAGATAATTGAGGAATCTGAAAGGCTTGCATTCCTGTTGGTATTGGCAGGTGAGGGACACAATCAAGGGAGTGTGGTCGGATGTTTGAGGATTTGCATACCAGACACTTGCTTGACTGTACCTGTCCATCCATTGCAGATTCCCGATAGCATGGTCTATCTTTGTCAAAATACGGTCATCCCCTTTCTCCTTATCAGTCCAGGAAAACATATGTCCTCGCTCAATGATTGGGTGAAGTTCCATGTCATCCATCCACTTACGCATATCGTACATCTCGTAAGTTGTGACCTGTGATCCGTTTTTCCTATGCTCTTCTTTGCAGACTGCATTAAAATCTCCTATGAAAAGGCAAGGAATGTCCTGGTTTGTCTGTTGCAGTTCTATCCAAAGATCCCGTATGTCGCTAACATTGTGAAGACCATACACAAAGATTACCTGAAAGCTCTCCCCCGAATTGACTGGGGTAATTTTGGTGGCAATGAATTGTTTATGAGTCTCACAAGATTCAAGCTTGCACCTATCGTGTCTCCAGCCAACCCAAATTCTCCCCTTTGCATGCTGATTGTAATTGTTCATCCAGTTTCATCTACTCCCGAATTTCTTGTAGATTTTCCTTGCATTTCCTTCTTTGATCTTTGTCTCCATTAAACCTATCACACTGATATTATTTGTCTCAAGGAAGTGGCGGACTTCCTTGGTTTTGTCGGGGCTATTCATGCCCCTTACATTCCAGGCGGATATAATCATTGGAGTGAGGAAATTTGAGGGTTTCCTCCCCTTTCCTGGTAGGTGAGACCAGGGGCAT
>NC_080050.1:14444189-14446689 GCF_026212465.1 Amaranthus tricolor | reverse complement strand
ACCTCCTCTAGTGGTAATACTTTCTTTCTATCAATTTGACACTTGCAACAAGGGCATCTAATGAAACCATTTTGTGTCCCTTTCTTTGCAAATTCTATAAAGTCACTAACCCCCTTTATATAAGCTTCTGTATTTCTTGTGTAACATCTCGGAATAACTCGGATCGTTTGAAAAGAGAAGACGACCTTTTTAAAGAAAGGTAAATGTAGTCCGAGTCAAACCAGGATGTTAGAAGGCAGTTATAAAAACGGATTTTTTTGAAAACAAGGAAAGCTTGCGGATCGAGTTCTATTAGTGTTATTATAAACTACTAGATAAAAGAAATTCTTAGCAGCGGATAAAAACGTAAAATCAAATCTACTTATTACAACTTGAGAACGAAATCGCCTCATAAAACCAAATATTCTTTAAACTTTATTAGAAGTTCTTATCAAGACTTCTGTATCCTAACGATTATTTCTCCAAGGGACAATCCTCACTCCCCAGACCTGCAACTTAACTTACTGCTAGTCATTGCCCAGATAGGAAACAACATCATCGCAGGGTCGTTAAGACCAAAAGTACACGTCAGCAAACGTCGCATACCAAATAATTAATTACAACAAGAGAAAGATTTAATTTAATAGCTGTCAGTTTGCAGAAAATACGCTTCGATCACGCTAATAAAGAATAATCAATTTCATGTAAGGGTTAGTCAGCCATACTGCTATACTATCCAGCAATACTGCCAGTACAACTCCAATCTCCATAAGTGAGACATTACATTAGGGGAAGCTAACCCCTAAGCAAGTCTCTACCATAGACACTCGCCTTACTTCGGTGCCTATGGTTAAGTATGTATACCCCCGCGGTGGCTCATAATGCCCCCATATACCGCGAGTAATTCATTTCCACCAATTGACGTCATACTACGTCCACTTTTAAGGTTAGTGAGGTCATACTACCTCTGCTTATCAAAACAATGTATCAAAATTATTTATTCGGAAGATAACATTATTCATACTATATATCCATACTTTACTTTTGTTTACCATTAATATATGATACATCGGACTAAATGCGAACTTCGCTGCGTGTACATACCTTAAGCAAGATAACCAACTCTCAAGCGTCCTATTCAATTCCCGGTCACGAATCGACTTCCTACAAGGTTCAATCGTATTCGAGAAATAAGCACACATACACACTTTCCTCAAATCAACCATAACACACACATACAATTACACCCACACCTAGAATACCACACACATCATGAACATCCATCACATACTATAACATGGTAAACGCACAAAACAGGACAGCATACATAATCTGTCCAGAAACGAAATTTAAAACTGTCAAACTGAAAATCCGACTTCACCGTTGCGTCCGGAAGGCGTCAAAACCCCCGGGTACCAATTTCCATAATTAATAACATAGTATAAGTATTTTTAACCTAAATTCAAAACCAAAAATGTTCCAAAAACACCTTTTTTTTCACCATTTTCAAAACCTACGGGATTTTGTCATTTCTTTTTTTTTTTATCACAAAAATATAAATTTCAATGCTTTATTTCCTATTAAATCTAAACGACAATATTTACATAATTTTCATGACCAACTATGAAATTAATTTTTATTCCTCAAAAATAATTCTTTTTACACAAATATACACACACACACATCACATATATATATATATATATATATATATATATATATATATATATATATATATATATATATATATATATATATATATATATATATATATATATATATATATATATATATATATATATATATATATATATATATATATATATATATATATATATATATATATATATATATATATATTTCTCTAGCAACATTATAAGTTCCTCCTATTAATCAATAAAATAAATTTATAACACCACATACATTTTTCTATGAGCATCCATTTTTTTATATATATACTTTACAATCATCCATCAAACAAATCCTTCACACACATATAAACATATCTAAAACCCTAAAAACCATACATTAATTTAGATAGAAAATTACATCACACTTTCATACATGAATTTTAAATCATAAACTAATCATAAATTATAAGATAACACATATAATAATCATAAAACTTAAAAATAAAATTAGATTGAGAATTTTACTCACAATTTGCAAAAGAACAAAACACCAATTGATGAAGATACTAGGCGTGTGGTAGAAGGAGTTTGAGTGAGTTTTCTTGCAAAATTTTTTTGAAATGAAAGGATACAAGGTAAGAAAATAATTAAGGAAATATGTGAGATTTATTATGTGTTAATTGCCTTAACCTTTCAATTACCCAAATGGGAGTTACAAAATCCCACCAAAATCCCCTATAGCCGGCCAACCCTTGCCATTTCCCTCTTTGATTTTTTTTTTTTCCTTTTTGAAATTAAAGTTAGGTTAGGGAAAAAGGTTTGGGCTTAAAATGGTTTTAATTGCCTTAAAGAGTTGAAATCTCATGGTCTAAACCAATAACAACAATAAT
>NC_080050.1:14411689-14439189 GCF_026212465.1 Amaranthus tricolor | reverse complement strand
TAACACAAGGATACCTTTGATAACCGAAAAAACTTAGGGGTACCATTGATAAAGTGCGAAAATTTAGGGGTACCATTGATAATTTCTCAAATATTATTAATATTATGCAGTGCATATACTTTTAACGCATGCAATAAGTAATGTAATTGATCATGATCTTTGATCTAATACATCACAAAACATCCCTCCATACTTTTAATCCATGTAATAAATATTGATTTCTAAATCTGCCTTTCATTTGTTTTTCAATATTTGTGAATGAATTGGCATTTCTACATTTCTGGACATACATTAACTCTATCAACATGAAATCGAAAAACAAGTAAACAGAAGCCAGAGTTTAGCCTGTTGTAGTGTTCAAAACTTTGCAGATAATTTTGTTGTGGAATTTCGAAGGCAGAGGCAACAGCTCCTTGCAACAACTGAACATCAAAAACCCGTATAAGCTACTTGCAACAACTCCTCCCAACAACTGCACAGCGACAAGGGGCAATTTGCAGTTGTTGAACATGATACCATATATGAGCAATCTTAATAATCTCTTTATCATCTATAGTAATTACACATGAAACCACTTAGAATAAATTAACAATAAGGTCAATCCAATATTCTGAGCTTTGGTCAACAATAAGGTTAAACCAATTAGAAGAAATTCATGAAAGCTTAAGTGCATTAAATTGTCCAGATTTAATAGTAGAATATCAGAAATAAGCTCAGATTGTCCGGCATTTGCTGTTATATGAAGAACAAAATTTCTTTCATCTTGAGACTTAAACTCCTCTAAATTTTCATGTAAAACCAAAATTTCATCTTTGATTCCATTCAACAAAACTTGTACAAATAATAGCTCGAATTCAATTTAATTTTTTAAATTTAAAAAGCAACAACTCATGGCTCAAATATAACATTACAATAGATAATATCCTGCATTCACAATTTGTTATTCCTCCAGCTTTCACCTTTTAACGAAAAATTAGGAAGAAAGAGTAGCATAATACCAGATTGCTTTTGCTTCACTGACCCAATGCCGAGCAAATTTACTTCTAATTCAAAAAATTTCACTAACAAGCCATCCGAAATTGGTGTTTAGAAGAACCCTAACAAAACCCTAATTTTCGAAAAAAAAGAAGAGAGCACCTGATTTTATTGAGAATGAAAAATCAATCTGAAGCCCTAATTTCTCAAATTCAGTATGTCACAACAAGAATTATGATCAAAATCGTCAAAAAACATTTGCAAAAGACAATCACGTCGCAAACATTGCAAAAACAGGACATTGAATGATCGAACTTACCAGTAAATGGGATGAAAAAGAAATGGAACTGGAACAAGGTTGGAATTTTAATTGGACCAAGCAAAAAATGGGTGCAATAATTACAAAATACAAGGTTGGAAATGGACTAGTTAGGAAGGAAGAATTAACCAGAGGAAAGAATGAAGAAACGAAATTAAAAGGAAAAGGAAAATAGGGAAAGGAAAGTAAAGATCAGGAAATGGGGAAGGTAGCATTCGATTTTTCAATTGTTTTTAGCCAAGCTGAATTGATTTTTACATATTTTTATTAGTTAATCTTTAGCGACGCATTATTTGTGTGGCTGAATTTATCATTTTTAAATGTTTTAAATTCACCTTTACTCATGCTTATTAGAGTGGCTAAATTCATTTTTTTTTGTATTTTTTTATTGAATACTAGTCATGCTTTTGAGTGTGGCTAAATTGATCACTTTTATTTTTTTTAATTGAGCTTTAGCCACACTTATTAGTGTGGCTGATTTTATCACTATTTTATATATTTTTAATTGAGTTTTAGTCATACTTATAAGTGAGACTATTATTCTCACACTTGATAAGCGTGCCTAAATGCAATAAGTGTGCCAACTTGCAAAATAATCGGTCACACTTAATTAAGCGTGGCTAAATAAGTGTAGGTATATACCATATTTTTTGTAGTGATACTCTACGATTAACTCTTATCATGAACTAACTAACTTTTGTTCCCTATTTATTCTAACATTTCCAATTAAAACCTAAACTAAAGTAAGGTTAACTAAAATCCCAACTTTCAATTACAAGCATCTATTTCATAATTTAATACCAACAATATTAAACCTCTAACAACTACTCATTTCACAAATTCAATAGTTATATAACAAATTCTATGTTCACATAATTTAAATTAAGCTTATTAAAATTGATATAGTGGGGGTGTACCTTGAAATGACCATAAGTTCCCCTACAAAGATCTGAATCATGCGTTTCTTGAGCCTATCTTGGGTAAAATTTTGATTCCAAAAACATTTGAGAAATAACAGTTTTGCTAAAAATGGCCAGAAACTGGTTAACATTGCAATTTTCAAAACTGTCAGAATTTTATACGAAAATCTTCTACATCACAATTCAAGGTAAAACATAGAAAATTAATAATCTACATTACTAATAAACACATAACTAATTCTTCATTACAAATAACTCATTCACAAAACCTTAAAAACAAAAAGCCCCAAATTGATTTCATAACATAAACCCTAATTTCCTAAACTTGATAAAACTAAAATTAAAGAAATAATTGAGCTTACCCACCACCGAAGGAGATTAGAACTCAACAAAGCTTTGAAAATCACCACTTGAATAAGCCCTAATAGCCCAAAAACGCACCTAAGATTGAAAATTTCTAGTTTCTTCTTTTTTTTTGCCCAATTCTAGTTTCTTCTTTATGTTGCCTTGTTGAATAAATAAAGGTAGGAGAGTAATATACTAAGAAGATTTGTAAGTTAATGATGAAAAAGAAGGAAAAACAGAGGATATGTGAAGAGATGGAGATGAAGCTTTAGATAGGAGCAGATAAATGAGAGAAAAGAAAAAAGCGATGAAAGGAGATAATAATGTATTTCATCTTATTTTTATCCTCCCTTTCAACATAAAACTACTACTTTCTTCTTTACTTTTAATTACACAGATATATCTTCTCTTTCTTTGTTGTTATTAATATTACTTAAATTGTTATTATTATTATTAATATTATATTTATAATATTATATATGAATTTAGATTCAATAAAATAAACATTAGCTATATTCCCAAATTTGGGGTGTTACAATCTACCCTCTTTAAAATAAGTTTCATTATCGAAACTTAAAAGAAAAAGATCTTATGTAAAAGAATAAGTACCTTTACATAAAACAATAAGGAAATGTCATTCAAAATCAAAAATTAGAAACAAAAAGGTAAATCATTGCTTATTCGAAATATTGATTATGCCCCATAATCGCCATTATTTTGAAAATTCTACAATTGCTTGACATTATTATTTATCGGTTAATTGTATAATGGAAAAATATGAAATAAATACTAAAAGACATTTTTTTTTTGTACATTTATGAGACACTTATATGGACAGTAGGTATATATTAGAACCCTTAGATTAATTTTTTTGTACATTTTTAGAATTTAATGAATTTTATTGCTTTATTGGTTAAATTAGCTATATTGATTATTTAAAATATTATATATTAAAATCACTTGAAATGACTTAAATATAATATTATATGACTTTTGGAACATGTGGAAAATGTTACATAGTTATTCATAATTAATTATTAATTTATTAAGTTATTTGGAAATTGTTAATTATAAAAAAGGAATAATTTGGTGAATAAAGTTTAGGAGCTTTTAAATTAGATCACTAAATTAAATAATTACCATTAACCTAGTGCCACCTGGTTTAAAAATAAATTAACTTAAATAATTTATAATTTTCATAGATTAATTATTATTAAAATATTATTATCTTATTCTAGTAATTAGAAATCGTAAATTTATTATTAATTAAATAAATAACAGAAATTAATAAAATAACCATATAATCACTAATTATAATAACTAAGAAATATTGTCCTTATTGGAAAATTATTTTATATTATTTTTTAAAAATTATTGTTTTAATTGCCGATAAATTGCAAATTATTGGGAAAACGTTATTTCTAGGAAATCTCTTTTTATAATATTTAATAAAATATATAAAATATATTCTGGTTGTTCCACATATATTTTATAACTATTTAAATTTATATTATATTTATTTTACTTAAATAAATTGAAAGATTTATTTTCATGCCTCGTAGTGATGCCCTAATATAGCAATATTTTATACACTGTATATGTATGAGTTTGCAAGTAAGTATGTTTACCCCATGTGGGAAAAGTTAAAATTGTGATTTATGTTGCAAATGTAAACATATTTACCCCCTAAAAGTGAAAATTATTATGATCATAAATTACGCAAGTATGTATGTATGTCCCGTGTAGGAAAAGTTATAATTATATTTTTCAAATGATTTATGAAATTCTGAAGTGGTATTGTGTATTTAAATCAACACATATGTTGAAAATTAAAATGCTTTGGGGACTAGTATGCCACGACAAAAGTTGTGTGCACATTTACGGTACAACAAAAGTTGTGTGTGTATTACGACGTAACAAGTGTTATGCGCGTACAGAGGGCACCGTTTAGTGTACCTAATTATATATTTTTGGATATATCGCGAACTTTAGATCGCTATCACTAGTCACAAGATGACTACACCATGAAAATATTATTAGCTCATAAGTTTGAGCCATTGTTTGCATCAAGTATGATTTCATGAATTATGTTTGGAAGGTTTTTGAAAGGGTTTAAAACCACTGTTTTGAGTTAAGTATGACTTTTGAGATATAAGTTTAATCTTGAAAAAATGAGTTTAGGCAAATCAAAGTTTTATTAACTTTTTTAACGGAGCGGGTTACCCGAAACCGAACCGGTGTCGAACCGCTTGTAACCGGTCCCGGAACCGAAACCGTTCGCGACAGGTTTTGAACCGGCTCGAACCGCGAAACTGTTAAAACGCCGGAAAAAAATTCTTAGAACCGTAAAACCGCCAGAATCGGACCAAAGAATCGCGGGCCGGTTCGAACCGGTTCACCCGGACCACCGGTTTCAAGGAACCGCTCCGGAACCGGGAACCAGACCGGAACGATTCACCCGCCCCAACGGTTCCTTGGAACTAGAACTGGAATCGTGCGGTTCACCCGGCCTAGCGGTTCTTTGGAACCGGCCAAAAAAAAGAGTCGTTTCTAGCCGTTGGGTTTTTCCTATATATACTCCACACTTCAATGTTTCCATGCACGATTCATCTCTTCTCCTACTCTCTCTACTTATTCTCTCTATTTAATTACTTAATTACGCAATTATTCTCTAAATTACATACCTAGTCTTTTAATTATTTCTTAATTACATAATTAGTCTTTTAATTATTTCTTAATCTTTCCTATATTTATTTCTTAATTACATTATTATTTCAATATTATCATATCTTCTTTTAATGGTAGGGTTAGCATAACAACCGATATTTGGTCTGCTCCCCTACATTTAGAACCTTATATGTGTGTAACAGCCTATTGGATAGATCATAATTAGTTTATTCAAAAAAGAATAATTGTTTCTCTTAATTACATACCTAGTCTTTTAATTATTTCTAAAATTACATAATTAGTCTTTTAATTATTTCTTAATCTTTCCTATATTTATTTCTTAATTACATTATCATTTCAATATTATCATGTCTTCTTTTAATGGTAGGGTTATTGTAACACCCCGTAATTTATCGGGTTTAAAAATAAATAAAATATAATAAAATAAAGTATAATAAAATAAAATAAATAAATAATATTAAATTATATTATTTTACATAGTTAATTATAAGAAATAAAGTGAGTTAAATTTTAACGGTAACGAGTTTTATCGCGTACGATGTTATCGCGTGACGTTTCTTTTCTGTTTTAACAATAATATAATAATTACTTAATTAATTAACAAAAAAAATAAAAATATGTTGTGGGAGGTGAAAGGTGGCCGGTTGGTGCTAGGCATGGGAGGAGTTTTGTAACTCCTCTCATAAGTGAGCATTATGAGCATTATTGGCACATTAAGTGAATTAACTCCTTAATGGCTTTTTAATCCCATAATCCCTCACAATCCTAATTCTCCAAGTAAACACAAAATTCAGAAAAAAAAATATTTCTCTTCTTGCTCTTCTTGTTTTCGGCAGCCAAAAGAAAAAAAAAATCTTGTTGTTCAATCCAACCTTTTGATCAAAGGGTAAGTTTAATTGAGTTGTTAATTATAGATTTTATATACAAAGATATCTAAAATAATTATATTTTATGTATGATGATATCCTATGACTTATAAGAGGATTGAATATTTTTCTTTTATATATGAAAATTTTCTCTAATAACCCTTTAATAAACTCTAATTTGTTAAAAAGATTAAGAAAAGAACTTCTTGATCAATTTTCTTTAACAAAAATTATATTTGTTATAAGAATTAAGTGTTTAAAGTTATATTGAAATTTAAATAAATTTCTTATGGTCTATTTCTCTAACAAAATTTCAATTTGTTAGATGAAATTTAAATGGTATGAATCAAGTAATGTAGTCATCCAACGGTTTAATAATCCTTTAACAAAACTTGATTTGTTTGAAGGATTGGGTTATTTATATATATATGTGTCTTGATTTAAAAGGGAGATTTGGTTTTGTAATTCTCTACAAAATTTAATTTGTTAATAGAATTAAGTATTTAATCTAGTTATCATAATTTATGAAAATTTTAAGTCTCTTGAAGGGTTTTGTGAATGTGACCTTGCTAGAGTTATTTTGGTCATGAGATTTAAAAAGGGTTGATAATGTATATATATATATAATAATAATAATAAAAAAAAAATATATATGTATATGTATTCTGGCAGCAGCTGTTCTGCCTCGTTAAAGGTGACGATAGTCGTTTTCTGTTGTTTTATGCACCGTTGCGTTAAAAACTCGTTAAACGCTTAAAATAATTAAAAATAGTAATTGGATGTTAGAAATTATGAAATTTGGTACCCAAGGTAATTGACGCGTTCCGAACGCAATGGCGAAGTCGGTTTTTTCATTTGAATTTTCTAATATGTCCGAAATGGCCCTTAAAGTTTCTGGTCGGAATGTGGAATTTGGAACCTTTGGGAATTGGATGTAAACAATTAAAAATTATCAAGTCTTAGTGATATTTTAGCGTATAGAGTGGATTAAATGTGTAAACACGTCCTAATACGTGATCGTTATAACAACCTGGAACAGATGTACAAGCGAGCGTCTCAAATAGGGAATATCTTGAGGAAGGAGAAGGAAAGAGAGAAGGGTAATATCCCCGAGAAGAGAAAAGAAGGTGCTGGTCAGGCATCAGGGACTCCAGCAGGTTTTTATCACAAGAAAGCCAGAAATTTCGGCAATTTTCAAGAAGGTGGGTCTGGGGCAAATGTGGGCTTTAGGGGAGAAGCTAAGCCTGCGAAGCCATTACTAGATCGAGATGGCAATGAGAGGAATTACTTCTGTAGGAGGTGCAAGAAAAACCATTCGGGAAAAGATTGTGACGGAAATCTGGTTGAGTGTAATTTTTGTCACAAAAGAGGCCATAGAGAGTATGAATGCTACATAAAGAAAGGGGGTAGAAGTCAACAGCCGGGTGGGCAGCACCGGCAACAGAATTTAAACAACGCCGGCAGTCAAGTCAACCTACAGTACGGGAATGGAAATCGTGGCAATGCTGGTAAGAGGTTTCAGCGACCTTTTAGTTGGGGGGGGGGGGGGGCAAGGCCGGATTGATGGAAACCGGGCGGAGGAGTCAGAAATGCATCGTGGGGGCAATCAAGTGGGAGGAATGAATGCACAGCCGGCTAATGGAAGAGTATCTGCGGTCAGTGCAAGGGAAACTGACCAGGCGACGGATGTGGTTACAGGTACGTTCGCCATTCATTCTATAGCTGTGAATGTATTATTTGATTCGGGAGCTACATGTTCTTTTCTTGTGTTGGCCTCTTAAGGTTTTGATGATGACTTCACTTTTAAATAAACAAACATATTTTTAGAGATTGTTTTGTAGGTATATATCCGATTTAGTTTGAATCGTTGATGAAGCCTATGACTTGGATTCGTGGAAGTTGTACATGTCTTAATATGTCCAAGATGTTAGATAAGTGTTATAATGTTCAAGGTAGACGTACAGTCTACTGTTCCCAAATGAACAATCTGACAGAAGTTGAAGCTGGAGACAGTACGCTGTTCCTACGTAGCAGGTCTGGAGAATAGCATCGACTGGAAAATTGCGAATATTTTATTTTCTGTTTTTAAGTTGATGTAAACGGATAAATAATTAATTTAGTTGCTTAGATTAATGAGTAAGTTAGTTGGCAAATCTATTTTTAGGTTTTCTAAGAATAGCCTAAGACTTTTTCTTAATTAGTTTAAGATCTCCTTTTTAATAGGATCTTATGTTTTAATTCCTATGCTATTTTTAGCATTAAGGAAACTGATTTTTTCTTTGAGCAAATAACAGCCGGACATTTTATTAATTCCACTACCTTTGTTTTGATAACGTGGAGGATAGTGCGAGGTATGTCTGAGATAACTGCTGGCTGTTCCCACTATAAATAGAAGGGACTTTGCTCGAACCAAAATGTATTCAAGAGTGTCCATAAAAGGGAGATCAATTAAGAAAAATATTTTCTGTTTTTACATGCCAATTAATTTATTATATTTTTCTTAAGTAATTATTTTTAATTGTAATCATGTTGAGAATTAGCCTTGTAAGGGTTGATGTGTGATTTGTTGTAATTAGACTTGTGGGAAGTCTAAGGGTATAAGAAAAGAGAAACGTGAGAAGAGAAAGAGAAAGGGAGAATAGAGAAAGAGAATTAGGCCTAGAGTAGAGAAGCTTCAAGTGAAGCAAACATTGTTTTGTGTAATTGTAATTGATTGCCTAAACATAGTGAGAATTTTGAAATCCCGGGGGGTCGTGGTTTTTCCTTCTTATTAGGCCAAGAAGGTTTCCACGTAAAATCTTTGTCTCTTTTTATTTCTTGCTTCTTAAGTTTAAGTTTTATTTTAATTGCCAAAATTCCGCAAGTTAGAGCAAAAACGTAGTACAACTCAATACACAACAATTCACCCCCCCTCTTGTTGCATTTGACCATATCTTTATATTCCAACAACTGGTATCAGAGCCCTGTTCCTCATTTAATCAGGAAACCCTGAGAGCAGTATCCTGTTCCCACAGAGATGTTGAAGATGAACGAGCGCATGGAAAAGGGGTACTCCACACAAAGGTCACCCATGTTTGATGGAAACTTTTATACTTACTGGAAAAATAGAATGGAAATCTTCATAAAGGCCGAAAACTATCAAGTTTGGAGAGTTATTGAAATTGGAGACTTTGAGGTGACGACCATCAACTCCAATAACGAAGCAATTCCAAAACCAATCACTGAATATGAAAAAGAAGATTTTCAAAAGATGGAGATGAACGCTCTTGCTTTCAAATTACTTCACTGTGGTCTTGGACCAAATGAACACAATCGTATAATGGGTTGCAAAACTGCTAAGCAAATTTGGGACCTGCTGGAAGTTACCCATGAAGGTACTAGTGAAGTGAAGCGATCCAAGATTGATCTACTAATGTCCAAATATGAAAGGTTCGTTATGGAACCTAAGGAAAACATCCAAGAGATGTTTACCAGGTTCACAAACATTACAAACGAACTAGTCTCACTTGGTAAGATTGTTCCCGTTGATGAACAAGTTAGGAAAATACTGAGAAGTCATCCACAAGATGAACGCTGGAGAGCAAAGGTCACAGCCATTCAGGAGTCCAAAGATTTCACCAAGTTTAATTTGGAAGAGCTGGCTGGTTCACTCATGACACACGAACTGCATTTGGGAACAGCTGACAGTTCCCGAAACAAAGGACTGGCTCTGGCAGCAGATGATAGTGAAGAATCAGAAGCTGGTGAAGAGGAAGCTGCTTTGTTGGCACGTAAATTCAAAAAATTCTTCAGGAATAGCAGATATGGAAATCAAAGAAATAATAAAGAAAAAGGAACTGCTAACATCAAGACGAATTTTGAATGCCACAAATGTAAAAGTACTGACCACTTCATCAAGGATTGCCCTCTATGGAAAAATGAGATGGGCAAGGGAAAGACAAGAGAAGCTGGAAGGATGCCTAAGAAAGGAAACTTTAGAACAGATTTCCGAAAAGCCATGATTGCAGTTTGGGGTGATAGTGAAAGCGAAGCTGAAACTGAAGCTCCAGTAGAGGAAGAAACCGCAAATCTGTGTCTCATGGCATCTCATGAAGAGTCTAAGGAAAGAGAGGTAATGTCTTCTAGTCCATCTCCTAAACAATTGTCTAACTTAAGTAAGAATAGATTAATTAAATTGCTTTTAGAGACACAAGAAAAGTTGGATGAAAAAACAGCTAAGTGTCTCCAAATTGAGAAAGACCTTAACTTAAGTAAAGATCATATCTCATACCTAAATTCCTTTAGGATCGATGTGCAAAGTAGATTTTTTGATTTGTTAGATAAGAATATCATTTTAAAAGAACAATTGGAGAAATTAAAGCAGGATTTCATTATTCTTAACATTGAATTAAATCAAAACAAATTAATAGGATTAAAATGGGTTGAAAATGATAAAACCACTCATAAGTTTAGCACGGAATGTCAAGAAATACAATTAAAATTAGAATCATGTGAAAAAGAAAATAAGTTTCTAAAAGAACAATTTAACTTAAGAGGAAAAGGAAAAATCAATGAAATTCCCAAATGGATTCTAAATGCTAAAATCAAGAGTAAAGAAGGTCTAGGTTATGTTAAGAATGATAAAAAGAAAAAGGTCTATGTAGATCTCCCTAGTAGTAAAATATGTTCCTTTTGTGGTAAAATTGGACACCTAAAATATCAATGTGTAAAAAGGGAACAGCACACCAAAGCAAATAAAACTTATGTCGAACGCATATGGATTAAGAAACATGATTCAAATGTAATCGACACGGAACCCAAGGATGACTGGGTTCCTGAACCTAACCATTAGTTTGCTTTGCAGGTTCAAGTGAGGGGGAACAACTCATGGTATCTCGACAGTGGGTGTTCCAAGCACATGACGGGTGATAAATCTAGATTTCTCTCACTTGAAGCGTACGATGGGGAACTGTAACCTTCGGTGATAATATGAAGGGTGAGATAATCGCCAAAGGAAAAGTTGGAAGGTCAAGTTCCCATGCCATTGACAATGTATTTTTAGTCGAGAATCTAAAACACAATCTTTTAAGTATTTCTCAATTTTGTGACAAAGGTAACTCTGTTAAGTTTACTTCTGAACGATGCATAATTTCTAGGAACAACACAGGAGACCCTGTGCTAGAGGGAATCAGAAAAGGGAACACTTATGTGGTGGACCTGGACACTGTTCCCAGAAACAGTCTAACGTGTTTAAGCGTTATAGAAGAAGACCCACTTCTTTGGCACAAGCGTCTAGGTCATGCTAGCTGTTCATTGATTAACACTTTAAGATCAAAAGACCTAGTAAGAGGATTACCTGCAATAAAATTCCTCAAAAATGAAATTTGTGATCCTTGTGCTAAAGGAAAAAAAAGTGCGGTCATCCTTTAAATCAAAGTATCTGGTGACTACCTCTAGACCATTAGAATTAATTCATATGGATCTATGTGAACCTATGAGAACACAAAGCCGTAGTGGCAAAAGATATGTGTTTGTCATAGTTGTTGATTATAGTAGATTTACTTGGACCTTATTTTTAGTAAGCAAAGATGAAGCTTTCGATGAATTTTTTTTCTTTTGCTAATAAAATACAAAAATCTACCAATAATTTCATTGTTCACATAAGATCGGATCATGGCAAAGAATTTGAAAATTCAAACTTCATGAATTATTGCAATGAACATGGTATAAATCATAATTTTTCCGCTCCTAGAACACCACAACAAAATGGAGTAGTGGAAAGGAAGAATAGAACCTTAGAAGAAATGGCTAGGACCATGTTGATTGCTAGTGGTCTAGAAATTTTTGGGCCGAGGCCGTCAATACTACATGCTATATTTTGAATCGTGTACTAATAAGGCCAATCACTTCTAAGACACCCTATGAATTGCTCAAAGGTGTTAAACCAAATATTTCCTATTTTCGTGTGTTTGGATGCAAATGTTTTGTTCATGTGAATGGTAAACGAAATATAGGTAAGTTTGATGAAAGAAGTGATGAAGCAGTATTTCTCGGTTATTCATCACATAGCAAAGCTTACAGAGTTTATAATAAGAGGACAATGTGCGTAGAGGAATCTATTCACATAATTTTTGATGAAACTAACTTTTCAACAAGTGAACAGGAAATAAAAAATATCAAAATAGGTCTTGCAAATTTAGAAGATGATGAAGAAATGAAGGTGCAAGATCAAGGAACAGCAGGTGAACAGTCGATACAAGAAGATGCAGAAGAAACTGACCAAGTCCAGGAACTGCCAGCACAACAGGACCAACAGACTGTTCCCAATCCAGCTGTTCCCACAGATGAGCAAAATGATCCAGTAGCTGAACAGAATGACAATCAAGCTGTTGAACTAGAACATGCTACTGTTCCCTCAAGAGAATTTGTGCCCAAACCTTGGAAATATCAAAGCTATCATCCTCTTGATCTGATTATAAGTGATATGAATAAGGGAACACAAACTAGATCCCAATTGAGAAATTTCTGTGCACATTTTGCGTTCCTATCATCACTTGAACCCAAAAATCACGAGGAAGCTCTAAAGGATTCCGATTGGATAGTAGCCATGCAAGATGAATTGAACGAGTTTGATAGAAATAAAGTATGGCACTTGGAACCCAAACCAAAACACAAGAAAGTAATTGGTTTGAAATGGGTATTTCGGAATAAGCTAGATGAGCATGGAATAATTATTAGAAACAAAGCAAGACTCGTGGTCAAAGGATATAATCAACAAGAAGGTATTGATTACACCGAGACTTTTGCTCCGGTAGCAAGGTTAGAGGCTATTAGAATTTTAATTTCTTTTGCTGCATTTATGAATTTTAAACTATATCAAATGGATGTGAAATGTGCTTTTTTAAATGGCTTTCTTGATGAAGAAGTTTTGTTGAACAACCCCCAGGTTTTGATAATACCTCGTGTCCTGATCATGTCTACAAGCTTGATAAAGCTCTATATGGCTTAAAGCAAGCCCCTAGGCAATGGTATGAAAGATTGTCAAAGTTTTTGAAACAAAATAACTTTATTAGAGGAAAAATTGACAAAACCTTGTTCTTTAAGAATAAAGGTTCTAATATTTTGGTTGTTCAAATTTATGTTGATGATATTATTTTTGGTGCTACTAATGATTTATTATGTAAAGAATTTGCTAACCTAATGGGGACAGAATTTAAAATGAGCATGATGGGAGAATTAAATTTCTTCCTTGGGTTACAAATTAAACAGACTGAAAATGGTATTTTTATTCATCAACAAAAATATATAAAAGAACTTCTAAAGAAATATGGACTAACCAATGCTAAAACCAACCATACACCCATGGCTACAAGTGTTAAATTAGATGAAGACTTAAAGGGAACTAATATTGATCAAACTATGTATAGAGGCATGATTGGTTCTTTATTATATCTAACTGCAAGTAGACCTGATATTTCCTTTAGTGTTGGTTTATGTGCTAGATTTCAATCAAATCCTAAAGAATCACATCTCACTGCAGTCAAACGAATTTTAAGATATTTAAAGGGAACAGACGACTTGTCCTTATTTTATCCTAAAAGTGATGTTTATGATTTAAAAGGTTTTAGTGATGCAGATTATGCAGGTGATCTTGTAAATAGAAAAAGTACATCAGGTATGGTACAATTTCTTGGCTCATGTTTAGTTTCATGGAGTTCCAAGAAACAAAACACTGTTGCATTATCCACTGCAGAAGCTGAATACGTAGCAGCAGCAGCTTGCTGTTCCCAAATGCTTTGGATAAAACAGCAGCTAAGAGATTTTGGTATTAAATTTGAATGTGTTCCTATTTATTGTGATAATACCAGTGCCATATGTATATCTAAAGATCCAGTGCATCACTCACGAGCTAAACACATACATATTAGACATCATTTTCTTAAGGATAATGTTGAGAATAAGAATATTGTAGTAAAGCATGTTAACACTAATGAACAAGTTGCAGATATCTTGACCAAACCTCTTCCTAGGGAACAATATGAAAAGATGAGATTGGAACTTGGTATGATCAAGCTCCACTAAAGTTGGTTGCATAAAATTCCCAATGAAGCATTATGAGAATGAAAAAGGTCAGGAATCAACCTCAATATCTTGATTGTGAATCAATTATTGAATGGATCAGGTAAACACTTAATAAAGTTTGTACTATGGATGTCTTCTTGTTTGCATGTTGTTAATTTGATCAGACCAAAGCAGTATGTTCATTATTTTCTTCATAATATTTTATAATATCATAATTCATTTTGTTTTCTAAAATTATTTTATTTTGATTTCATATTTTTGTATCATAAATTATATTATCATATTGTTTGGAAATTATATAGCCAACTTAAATTAAAAATTTTGGGGAAACGGTTTAATCCTAAAACCACACAATCTTTCCATATCAAAGCAATGATGAATGGCTTTGATGAGATGGGACTTAAGGTAACCGTCATTTCGCCACTTTATTAAACCTTTCCCTTACTTCACACTTCACACGCCTTCTCAATTCCTCTTCAAGAAACCGTCCTCCTTCCTTTCTCTCAAACTATTCAATACTTCAAAATGAAAACCCCAAGTTCCTCAAAGAAAACCCCTAAATCCCGTAAAGCCATGGATTTTTCGTAAGTTTGGGGTACCATTGGATGGGCTGGAGTTCCCAATGGGACCCAATATGAAAATTGGTGCAAGATGTCTGAAGAATTTGCATCTCAAACTAAATGATGAAGGGGTGTTAGTAAATGAATCAGAAGAAGTAGTTGTTGTAGGTTTTGATGAGGAGGAAATAGATGAAGAAGAAGAAGAAATTGAAAATGAAGTAAAAATAAAGAAGGACAAAGGAGAAGAAAAAGAAAAAGAAAAAGAAAAAGAAGAAGAAGTAGAGGAGGAAGAACAAGGGTCTGTTCCCACTAAAGCAGAAAAAGAGGGGGAACAGGAAGAGGGGACAAGAAAAGAGGGGGAACAAAGAGAGGAAGAAGCTTTAGGAGAAGAAGTGCCTCATGATCTCTGTCATGATTCCAGTGATGAAGAGGTTGTGATTGCATTAAGGAGGAAGGGTAAAGCTATTCAAAGAAAGAGTAGGAGGCTTGCTTCAAAACGAAAGGCTAAAACGGTTAATGATATCACTTCTGAAACCATTCCTGAGCCTACTTCAAATAAACCTCTCTCTTCCAAGCCAAACTCTCCACTACCAGATCAAATTCCATCACCACCTCTATCACCTATTCACTTTACACCACCAACATTTCCATCATCACCTGGTACTGGCTGTGCTGATCCTATTCCTGAAGCATCTTCTCATTCCGTTCTCTCCAAGCTTAATGATCTACAGTCTCAATTCAGTGCTTTTCCAGATGAAGTTCGTGTCTCACTTGCTTCAATTGTTGATCAACTTACCATGATGGAGACTCGTCTTGGTGCAAAGTTGGATACAGTAGAAGTGCAGACCGAATATGTAGATGAAGAAGAGACTGCCCCTTGATCCCTCTCCCTATGTTTTTTAAGATATGTTGGCTGTTACATTTCACAAACAATTTCACCTTTTACTTTGTACCATCTGGGGTACATTGTTGTTGTAACGTTGAACAATTGCTACTTTTCTTTCTTTGCTTTTATTAATGGTCTGTGACAACTAACTATATGCAGGTTTGATTATTATTCATGGCACTTACTCTTATTATTGTTTCTTGCTTTCATCACTGACAAATCTATATGGTTTGTGCTGAGGTTTGATACCCCCAATTCTTTTTGATTGATGACAAAAGGGGGAAGATTATGCATAAACTTAAGAGGAGCTGTGAATACACGGTAACATATCTTGGTTGATTTATATTGTTTTCTATGGATGATAATGTGCTGTGTTTATGCTAGCTTAATGATCATCTGTGTTGCTAAGTTTTTTATGGATATTTAATTGTTTTTGTTCTAAAGTTGTTTCTATTGAAAATACTTAATAATTTGTGTTAGTTTAATTATTTTAATTTATTTTAGTTTATTTCATTTAAGTTTAGGTTATTTAATTTTGAAAATTTTTAAACATATTTGATATTAAGGAGTAAAGTGTTTTACTGTGAATGCTTGGTAAATTATATTGTAACGAGTTGATTTGCTAAGTTATTTAGAGTTGCTTTAATCTCTAGTATGCTCTAAGAATTTTGTTTTACTCTATTTACTTAAGTTTGTTTATAAAGTTTGTCTTCATCAAAAAGGGGGAATTTGTTGGCCTCTTAAGGTTTTGATGATGACTTCACTTTTAAATAAACAAACATATTTTTAGAGATTGTTTTGTAGGTATATATCCGATTTAGTTTGAATCGTTGATGAAGCCTATGACTTGGATTCGTGGAAGTTGTACATGTCTTAATATGTCCAAGATGTTAGATAAGTGTTATAATGTTCAAGGTAGACGTACAGTCTACTGTTCCCAAATGAACAATCTGACAGAAGTTGAAGCTGGAGACAGTACGCTGTTCCTACGTAGCAGGTCTGGAGAATAGCATCGACTGGAAAATTGCGAATATTTTATTTTCTGTTTTTAAGTTGATGTAAACGGATAAATAATTAATTTAGTTGCTTAGATTAATGAGTAAGTTAGTTGGCAAATCTATTTTTAGGTTTTCTAAGAATAGCCTAAGACTTTTTCTTAATTAGTTTAAGATCTCCTTTTTAATAGGATCTTATGTTTTAATTCCTATGCTATTTTTAGCATTAAGGAAACTGATTTTTTCTTTGAGCAAATAACAGCCGGACATTTTATTAATTCCACTACCTTTGTTTTGAGAACGTGGAGGATAGTGGGAGGTATGTCTGAGATAACTGCTGGCTGTTCCCACTATAAATAGAAGGGACTTTGCTCGAACCAAAATGTATTCAAGAGTGTCCATAAAAGGGAGATCAATTAAGAAAAATATTTTCTGTTTTTACATGCCAATTAATTTATTATATTTTTCTTAAGTAATTATTTTTAATTGTAATCATCTTGAGAATTGGCCTTGTAAGGGTTGATGTGTGATTTGTTGTAATTAGACTTGTGGGAAGTCTAAGGGCATAAGAAAAGAGAAACGTGAGAAGAGAAAGAGAAAGGGAGAATAGAGAAAGAGAATTAGGCCTAGAGTAGAGAAGCTTCAAGTGAAGCAAACATTGTTTTGTGTAATTGTAATTGATTGCCTAAACATAGTGAGAATTTTGAAATCCCGGGGGTCGTGGTTTTTCCTTCTTATTAGGCCAAGAAGGTTTCCACGTAAAATCTTTGTCTCTTTTTATTTCTTGCTTCTTAAGTTTAAGTTTTATTTTAATTGCCAAAATTCCGCAAGTTAGAGCAAAAACGTAGTACAACTCAATACACAACAATTCACCCCCCCCTCTTGTTGCATTTGACCATATCTTTATATTCCAACATCTTGCAAAGAGTAAAGTAGAAAAATTGAATTTAGGAACTTTTGAAAAAGTTTCGTATACGGTGGCTGTTCCATCGGGAAAATTGTACAGTTGTGATAGAATATATAAGGATGTACCCTTGAAGATAGGAAAAGTTGTCTTTCCTAGTGACTTGTATGTATTAGATATGGAAGGCTTAGAGGTGATTTTGGGGATGGATTGGTTAGGAAGATATAAAGCTACTATTGAATGTAGAGAGCAGAGAGTATTGTTGGAAGGACCTCGAGGGGAAAACGTTAGATATAGGAAGTTTCCCAAGGGGCCCAGGACGAATTTGGTGTCGACATTAGAATTGCAAAGACTTGTGAGGCAAGGACACCCTTTGTACTTATGTCATATCAGCCAGAGGGGAAAGAAGGAGGAGGATCCCAAGGATATTGCTGTAGTGAATGAATTTTTGGATGTTTTTCCTGACAAGATTCCCGGTATGCCACCTCAACGGGAGATTGACTTCACGATAGACGTGGTACCTGGGACTGGTCCGTTTTCTAAGGCCCCTTATCGTATGGCTCCGAAGGAGATGGAGGAATTAAAGTCTCAGCTTGAAGAATTGTTGGATAAGGGTTATGTTCGACCTAGTGTTTCACCTTGGGGCACTCCAGTTTTGTTTGTGAGAAAGAAAGATGGTAGTTTGAGATTGTTGGATAAGGGTTATGTTCGACCTAGTGTTTCACCGTGATGCCTTTTGGGTTGACAAATGCTCCAGCTGCGTTCATGTGTTTAATGAACCAAGTGTTTAGTGCGTACTTGGATAAGTTCGTGGTTGTCTTTATTGATGACATATTAGTATATTCGAAGGACCGGGATGAACACGAGAAACATCTACGTTTAGTCCTGCAAACGTTGCGAGAAAACACGTTGTACGCAAAATTGTCAAAGTGTGAGTTCTGGTTGGAAAAGGTATCATTTTTGGGTCATTTTGTTTCTGAAGAGGGTATTTCGGTGGATCCGGCGAAAGTAGAAGCAGTTCGAAGCTGGTCGTCACCAAAGAATGTCACCGAAGTACGAAGTTTCTTGGGCTTGGCTGGGTATTACCGTCGTTTTGTCAAAGACTTTTCGCGTATTGCTCGGCCTATGACTTCGTTGATGAAGAAAGAGAAGAAGTTCGAGTGGACTGACGAGTGTGAACAGACCTTCGTGACTTTGAAGGAAAGGTTAACTACGGCCCTTGTTCTTACTTTACCTGACCCGAAGATGGATTATACTGTTTACAGTGACGCATCGAAGAAAGGATTGGGTTGTGTACTGATGCAGGACCGTAAGGTGATTGCTTACGCATCACGACAACTGAAAGTACATGAAGTTAATTATCCTACCCATGATCTGGAGTTAGCTGCTATAGTGTTTGCTCTCAAAATATGGCGGCACTACTTGAATGGCGTCAAATGTAGGATCTACACTGATCATCAGAGTCTGAAGTATCTCTACACTCAGCCTGATTTAAACATGCGACAACGTCGGTGGCTTGAGTTGATGACAGATTATGATTTGGAGTTCATATATCATGAGGGACGAGCAAACTTAGTAGCCGATGCGTTGAGTAGGAAGTCCAATCACTCGTTGTCTGCCTTGGACGGAGTTGAAGAGTTGCATCGGGATTTTGCGAGGTTGAATTTGGAAGTGGTGCGTAAGGGTGAATTACAGGGATGTCTGAATGCTTTGTCGATTCGACCTTCGTTCTTTGAAGAAATCTTGAATTCCCAGGATAAAGACCCGAAACTGTTGAAGTTAAAGGAACAAGCTCGGGAAGGAAAAGCGGAGGGATTCTTTGTTCATGAAGATGGGAGCTTGAGGTTCAATGGTTGCTGGTGCTTACCGACAGGGGAGGAATCTTTGAAGGAACGTATTTTAGATGAGGCCCATTGTACGAAATTTTCAGTCCATCCGGGTGGTGACAAGATGTACCAAGATCTTAAGTTAATGTTTTGGTGGTCTGGAATGAAGAAGGATATTGCAGAATATGTCTCACGCTGCCTGACCTGTCAGAAGGTTAAAAGTGAGCATAATAGACCAGGAGGGTTATTACAACCGTTAGAGATACCGGTATGGAAGTGGGATGATATCTCTATGGATTTCGTTGTGGGTTTAACCTCAGACGAAAGCGGGTAATGATGCGTTATGGGTTATAGTTGATCGTTTGACTAAATCAGCGCGTTTCATCCCTAGGAACTGTCGTTGGGAGATGGAACAATTAGCTCGAGCTTACATTAAGTATGTCGTGCGATTCCACGGTGTGCCCCGTACTATTGTGTCCGATAGAGACACACGGTATCTGTCACAGTTTTGGCAAACGTTGCTTTATAGTACATCGTTTCATCCGCAGACGGATGGACAAACAGAACGAACAAATCAGATATTGGAATATATGTTGCGCGCTATTGCCATGGAGTGGCAAGGGTCATGGGATGAACACTTGGATCTAGTTGAATTTTCTTACAACAACAGTTATCAGGCATCTATACAGATGGCTCCATTCGAGGCTTTGTATGGACGTCGTTGTCGTAGTCCGGTTTATTGGGACGATTTCACCGAAGCGGTGACCTTGGGACCTGAATTGTTGTTCCAGATGACTGAGAAGGTGAGGTTGATAAGGGATCGCTTGAAAGCGGCACAGGATCGTCAAAAGTCTTACGCTGATTTGAAGCGACGAGTAGAAGAGTTCACCGTGGGAGAACAGGTATTACTTCGCGTATCACCCATGCGCGGAGTAGTACGTTTTGGTGCTCGTGGAAAGTTGAGCCCTCGATTTATAGGACCATACCAAATTTTGGAATGTGTGGGTAAAGTGGCTTATCGGTTAGCCCTTCCAAACTCTTTAGAGAAGGTACATGA
Organism: Amaranthus tricolor; assembly: GCF_026212465.1. Classification (NCBI taxonomy): domain Eukaryota; kingdom Viridiplantae; phylum Streptophyta; class Magnoliopsida; order Caryophyllales; family Amaranthaceae; genus Amaranthus; species Amaranthus tricolor. The sequence continues at coordinate 14,418,787 of NC_080050.1, read as the reverse complement.
TGTATTCCATGTGTCTCAGCTAAAACGGTATCATGCCGCAGCCACTCATGTATTAGATCCTGAACCTTTAGATTTGGATACATCCTTGTCTTACTCTGAGAAACCGGTTAGAATCTTGGACACGAAGGTCCATAGTACACGGCGAAAGGATATATCTATGGTAAAAGTCTTGTGGTCAAATCACGAACATGAAGCGGCTACATGGGAAACGGAGGACTCCATGCGAGCAAAGTACCCTCATCTCTTTCAGGTTAGTAGCGTTACGGGGACGTAACTTCCTAAAGGGGGGTAGAAGGCGATAGAAATTTCGGGCGAGTGATGATAAACCTCTTTGGCTTGTTGTCTTGTCTTTCGCAAGTGTGGTGTTATGATAGTCTGTGTGTTCTGCGTTCTTGTTGTTGTGCAAGTTACGAGGGCGTAACTTCTTTTAAGGGGGGTAGTCTGTAACACCCCGTAATTTATCGGGTTTAAAAATAAATATAATATAATAAAATAAAGTATAATAAAATAAAATAAATAAATAATATTAAATTATATTATTTTACATAGTTAATTATAAGAAATAAAGTGAGTTAAATTTTAACGGTAACGAGTTTTATCGCGTGCGATGTTATCGCGTGACGTTTCTTTTCTGTTTTAACAATAATATAATAATTACTTAATTAATTAACAAAAAAAATAAAAATATGTTGTGGGAGGTGAAAGGTGGCCGGTTGGTGCTAGGCATGGGAGGAGTTTTGTAACTCCTCTCATAAGTGAACATTATGAGCATTATTGGCACATTAAGTGAATTATCTCCTTAATGGCTTTTTAATCCCATAATCCCTCACAATCCTAATTCTCCAAGTAAACACAAAATTCAGAAAAAAAATATTTCTCTTCTTGCTCTTCTTGTTTTCGGCAGCCAAAAGAAAAAAAAAATCTTGTTGTTCAATCCAACCTTTTGATCAAAGGGTAAGTTTAATTGAGTTGTTAATTATAGATTTTATATACAAAGATATCTAAAATAATTATATTTTATGTATGATGATATCCTATGACTTATAAGAGGATTGAATATTTTTCTTTTATATATGAAAATTTTCTCTAATAACCCTTTAATAAACTCTAATTTGTTAAAAAGATTAAGAAAAGAACTTCTTGATCAATTTTCTTTAACAAAAATTATATTTGTTATAAGAATTAAGTGTTTAAAGTTATATTGAAATTTAAATAAATTTCTTATGGTCTATTTCTCTAACAAAATTTCAATTTGTTAGATGAAAATTAAATGGTATGAATCAAGTAATGTAGTCATCAAAGGATTTAATAATCCTTTAGCAAAACTTGATTTGTTTGAAGGATTGGGTTATTTATATATATGTGTCTTGATTTAAAAGGGAGATTTGGTTTTGTAATTCTCTACAAAATTTAATTTGTTAAGAGAATTAAGTATTTAATCTAGTTATCATAATTTATGAAATTTTCAAGTCTCTTGAAGGGTTTTGTGAATGTGACCTTGCTAGAGTTATTTTGGTCATGAGATTTAAAAAGGGTTGATAATGTATATATATATATATATATTTATATATAATAATAATAATAATAATAAAATATATATATGTATATGTATTCTGGCAGCAGCTGTTCTGCCTCGTTAAAGGTGACGATAGTCGTTTTCTGTTGTTTTATGCACCGTTGTGTTAAAAACTCGTTAAACGCTTAAAATAATTAAAAATAGTAATTGGATGTTAGAAATTATGAAATTTGGTACCCAAGGTAATTGACGCGTTCCGAACGCAATGGCGAAGTCGGATTTTTCATTTGAATTTTCTAATATGTCCGAAATGGCCCTTAAAGTTTCTGGTCAGAATGTGGAATTTGGAACCTTTGGGAATTGGATGTAAACAATTAAAAATTATCAAGTCTTAGTGATATTTTAGCGTATGGAGTGGATTAAATGTGTAAACACGTCCTAAGACGTGATCGTTTTGTGTGTGTGTTATTTAGGACCTCGATTCATAAGAGGGCCAAATTCTTATCGTGCTTAAACGTTGTTTGGTTGCAGTGCTTAAAGGTACACGCTTAGACCATACTGTTTATGTGGTTGTGCAAGTAGTGTTGTTTTATTCCTAATTGATGTATTGTAATTCACATAAGGATTAGACATCCCAAATAATTTGAAAGAAGTTAAAGTGGAATTTGAAAATTTATATGTTCGTTACCCAAAGGGGTTAACGTTTGGTTCGAATTATCATAATTATTGTTCCCATGGCAGTTTTGGATCATTACGGTCACCATGGGGGTATGCATACTTTACCTCTGACGACTCGAACAGGACGGGCAACGTCTTAGGTCGGTGGTTGCCTTGGGATTAGCTCTCCCAAGTGTATTCCACCAAATGGATTGGATTTATACTTGAACGACCCGAACAGGACGGGCAACGTTACAAGTTTGAAATTATCTAATAATGAATGGTTTATACTTGAACGACCCGAACAGGACGTGATGCAAAGGCATCAAAGGACAAGGATGCAACAGAGGCACCAGACCTTACTAATGGGCATTCATCTACGCCAAATGACCATGGGACAAGGGAAAACAATAAGGACACCTTGGACATGACAAAAAGGGACCTACAAAGACTCCAAGAAGCTGAGACAAACCAAAACACCTCAGAAAAGCAAGATGAACACTCAAACAAACCAACAGACTACAACAAAGGAACAACAGAGGAATCTGGCGACCAGCAGGCCTTGCTGACCATGCTGTGCTCAGACCAAAGATGTTGGGACCAAGAGGAAGACACCAATGGCATCTCCTTACATGGACCAAGCCATAGAGGCCCTAGGGTGCTACTAACAAACCACCAGGGAGATTCTAGGATAGGTTAAAGGAGGCCTGGTCAGAAGAAAAGAACATTCGTTTTTTTAACTAAGTGTTGGCCTTGTTTGAGTTTCTGTTTTTTTAGTTAATTGCCACGTATTTTAGTAAAGCTTTGTAACGGCTAATTTTGAGATGTAAAACTCTATAAATATGATTGACATCGATGTATTAGGGGATGTTTTTGAGATTGAGTAATAAAAATCAGATTTCAGTTTCAGACAAAGTGTTTGATTGTTTTGAGTTTGTTTGCAAACTTGCTCCAAGGAGTATTCATTCTTTGGCCGGAGAAATCATAGGTTTTCAGGCAAACCTATCTTCTCAGGGAATCATACAAGACAAGGGATCATCATCCTTGTCTTGAGTTTCTGTAAAAAGGTTGCAAAGGAGTGGAACAACGTCCACTTGTTCAGACATCAGAAAATCAAGAAGCATCTTCTTGGTTGTTCTGAGTGTCTGAGCCCCTTTGTATCAAGGGATTGATAGTTGTGCGGAAGTATTTGGGCCATAATTTGATTCCACATTGATCTTTGCATAACAAAGACTACAGCCAGTCTTAGTTTTGCATCAACTTGGTATCAGAGCCAATTCACGTAAGGGACAAAGGAGGGTATATCAGAAGGACATCTTGAAGAACTTGCCATTTGTTCTGGGTTGTTTTGAAGGAAGAGTTTGAAGACGATTTACAAAGCGATAGAACTGGAGATTTTTGCATTTCCAATTCCGCAACGTTCAGGGAGTGTCTTCCTTTTACTTTGATTTCGTTTTTAATTGTCAATTACAGATTTTTCAATTCATTGCATTATTCATTTTTCGTCTGAACACGAATTGTTCTTCGAAATTGCGATTTTCTTTGTTATTTGTTCTGTCTTCGAAAAATTTTGGGATTATTCTGTGCTGGTTATCTAGCTGTTGTGACTTAGAGACCATGGAACGGGATGATAGGTTTGAAGCAATTGAGGATAAATTGGATAGGTTGTTTGCACATTTAGGAATCGATAATCCGAACAACAGACCACCAATACCAAACCCTAATTCTCGACCATATGAGGATAGGACCATTAAAATTGATCTTCCTGAGTTTGATGGCATGTCACATGACCCCTCCAAGTACCTGGAATGGGAAAGAAGAACGGGAGAATACTTTGAGTTCAAGGAAACACCCCCAAACCAACAATATAAGATTGCCAAGATCAAACTAACCAAATCAGCTGCAGCTTGGTTAGAAAGCATTCAAAAACAAAGACTTAGGGAAGAAAGGAATAGGATTAGCACTTGGGACAAACTTAGGAAGCAAATGAAGAGGAGATATGTCCCAGCCACATACAAGCAGCAACTGATTGTGCAGTTGTATGCCATGAAACAAGGAGCTAGGTCAGTAGAGGACTATATAAATGAATGGGAGAGACTATATCACCTTTGTGACCTTCATGAAACTGAGGAAACCAAAGTAGGAAAGTTTATAGCCGGATTGAGGGAAGAATTTAGGGAAAGATTGATGAACACAGCTGACCTTACACTGCAACTTGCTACCTCTATAGCCATGGAGATCGAGAGACAACACAAGGCAGCAAACTCCCAAATGAGGAACAACAGGACCTATGCCCCAAGGAACACTAGTACTATGACTATGCCTAGGAAGGAGCTACCAACCTCTGGACCTAAATCTACTAACATCAGAACAGAGCCACACACCAAGCCACAGGACATAGTTTGTTTTAAATACAATGGGAGGGGACACTATAAGAGGGATTGCCCCAATGCTAGGGCTTTTACAATAAGGGAATGGACTGACATTAGGCAAAACACTAACCCTAAGAGACTCTTGGTGTTAAAGAATGGACAAGAGGAAGAGTTAGACCCCCCTAGTTTAAGTGATGATGATGGTACATTCATAAGGGACGAGCAGGGGAACTGGCGCCCTTTTGAAGGAGATTCTGAGGAGGAAGGAGAGGGAGAGCTGGAGAAAATTCCCCCTGAAGAAGAGCACTTGTACCTCATTATTAGAAGGAGTTTTCACAACACACCCTTGAGTAAAAAATCAGATCAAAGAGAAAATATCTTTCAAACAAAATGTAAAATACGGGGGAAGGTGTGTGATTTGATTATTGATAGTGGAAGTGAGGCAAACTGTGTCAGTAAGCAGTTAGTGAAGGAATTACACTTAAAGACTAGAGCTCACCCTAATCCCTATAAAATGAAATGGCTAGACACCAAAGCAAGTGGCTCAGTAAACCATCAGTGCCCAGTGACCTTGACTTTGGGAACATATGAGGATGAAGTTTTATGTGATGTCTTAGATATGGATGCATGTGACCTCTTGCTAGGCAGACCCTGGAAATATGACAAGAGAGCCATGCACAATGGGTATGACAACACATACACTATTAGGCACAATGGAAAGAGGAAAGAGTTTTTACCCTTGCCCCCACACAGAGCTGTTCCACCCAAACCCTCTAAGGAACATGTACATTTAATGAATAGAAGAGAGTGTGAAAGGGAAGTACAGGGGACAGGAGAGCTGTATTTGTTGGTCACCAAAGAAATGCAAGACTCCACACCCATACCTACTGAGATGACTGAACTATTAGAACAGTATAGGGATGTGTTTCCCACTGACCTACCACCTGGATTACCACCATTTAGGGGAGTGGAACACCAGATTGATTTAATACCTGGGGCTAGTCTTCCTAACAAGCCTGCTTATAGGACCAATCCCAAAGAGGCCCAAGAATTACAGAGACAGGTAGAGGATTTGATGAAAAGGGGCTATGTCAGGGAGAGTTTGAGTCCTTGTGCAGTACCCACTCTACTTGTGCCTAAAAAGGACGGCACATGGAGAATGTGTATTGATAGCCGTAGTGTAAACAACATAACCATCAAGTATAGGTTCCCTATACCCCGGATTGATGACATTTTAGATGAGCTAGGTGGTTCTGAATGGTTTAGTAAGGTGGATCTCAGAAGTGGGTATCACCAAATCAGAATGAGAACAGGGTATGAGTGGAAAACAGCCTTCAAAACCAAGTATGGGCTGTATGAGTGGCTGGTTATGCCCTTTGGTTTGACAGGTGCCCCTAGCACTTTCATGCGCTTAATGAATGAAATATTGAGACCATTCTTGGGGAAGTTTATAGTTGTTTACCTAGATGACATACTCATTTATAGTAGAGGGATGACAGAACACTTAGACCACCTCCAACAACTGTTTGAAGTCTTAAGGAAACAGAGGTTGTATGCAAAGCTAGAAAAATGTAATTTTTTACTTCCTGAAGTTAGTTTTTTAGGGTACATTGTGGGTAGGGAGGGAATCAAGGTAGACCCAACTAAAATCCAAGCAATACAGGATTGGCCTACACCCACAACCCTCACACAGATCAGGTCCTTTCATGGGCTGGCCTCCTTTTACAGGAGGTTTATCAGGGGATTTAGCTCTGTTATGGCACCCATAACAGAGTGTACTAAACAGGGGAAATTCAGTTGGACACCCAATGCTCAGCAAGCCTTTGAGACTCTTAAAAATATGATGTGCAGTGCTCCCATTCTTAAGTTACCTGACTTTACTAAACCCTTTGAATTGGAATGTGATGCAAGTGGCATGGGAATTGGGGCAGTGCTGGTTCAGGAAGGAAGACCAGTGGCATTTTTCAGTGAAAAACTCAACAATAGTAGGCTTAATTACTCCACCTATGATAAGGAATTCTATGCTATCATAAGGGCTTTAGACCATTGGTCTCACTACTTAAGAATTCAACCTTTCATATTGCATACTGACCATGAATCCTTGAAATATGTAAACAGTCAACATAAGTTGAGTAGTAGGCATGCTAGGTGGGTGGAATTCATGCAAACCTTTGACTTTTCAGCTAAGTACAAGGTGGGCAAAACCAATATCATTGCTGATGCCCTTAGCAGGAAGTACAACATGCTGGGTATATTAGGTGCCAAGGTTTTGGGTTTTGAGTTCATTAAGGACCAATATCAGAACTTCCCTGACTTTGCTGATATATATAAATCATGTGAAAACACACCACAGGGGCTATTTAGTATTCATCAAGGCTATCTGTTTAAGGGGAATAAACTTTGCATTCCTAAACTACCTTTGAGAACAGTGTTGGTGAAGGAGGTGCATGAGGGTAGTATAGCTGGTCACTTTGGAATTCAGAAGACTCTTGACATGCTTGCTAAACATTTTTATTGGCCAAGAATGCTTGGTACAGTAGGCAAACACATACT
>NC_080050.1:14371557-14394057 GCF_026212465.1 Amaranthus tricolor | reverse complement strand
AACGCTTTGCTCATTCATTTGCTCACAAAATCTTTTTCTGATTTCCTACTCAAACCGTCTCTTTCACTTTCCCTTTCAAGCTTTTCAAAATCTGCTTCAATGGCACCTAAAAGAAGGCTAAGCAGATCCTATTCAAAATCCGAAAAAGGAGAATCATCTAAATCAAAAATGGCTGAACCTATTACCCCTGTTGTTCACTCACCATTACACACTTTTGATGTTCCTAAACAATGGTTTGAAAACCATACTGCTTATGGGAGATGGGTTGATATTTTTTGACAAAGATCACTTTCCTTTGTTGATTTACTTGATTATAATTTCTTCTTGTTTGAAGATCTTGAAATTATTTCAACTTTCATACAATCTACCCCGGGTATGTTCTTAAGCCCTGGCTCTACAACTTATCCAAGTCTTGTAAAGGTTTTCTATTCGAATTTATCTTTTATTATGGTTGATGGAGAACAAGCTTTGAGAAGTTTTATAAAAGGTCAAGAGATTATCATCTCGAAAACCCTAATGAATGACATTTTTAAATTCTCTCATGAAGTTGATGATCAAACCCCTAATATTTTAGCGTTACAAAATGCTAGGGATATGTTCATTCTTGAATCCTATTCTGATTTCTCTTCTACTAAACAATTAACACACAATGCTTTGAATCTTAATGGAAAACTGTTACACTACATTCTTGTTAGAACCATTTTCTCTCGCAACACTTCTTGTGAATTGGTTACTGATGCTCATCTCATATTAATGTGGAAGATTGCTTCTCTAAAAAATGTTGATTTTTTCTTCTATTATCTTCTCAACAATGCGATTTTGTTGCTCACATTCTCGCAATTGCTCTCTTCCTTATTCCAATCTTTTGACATTGATCTTTGATCATTTCAATCTGCTCTCTGATTTAGAGGAAGTGGATTGTTCTGGTCCTATTTCGTTGTCTAATGAAATCCTTCCGCCTCTTGGTATTTTCAAAGTGGATGGCAAATATGAGTTGTACTCAAATTTGTCTTCAACTGATAAAGAGGATCTTCAAAAGATTCATGGTAAGCGGCTTACACGTCTTGAACCTCACATCAAAGAACACACCACTCTTTCTCGACTTCAGTCTCTAGACTTGGAGGTTGGTGAAAGGAAATCTTCTCTACTGCATTTACATGATAAAGTGTCCACTCTCACTTTTATGTTAGACACTTTTATGAAAGAAATGAAGGGAATGGTAGTAGAAGATGTGGTAGTGGAAGAAGAGGTCGTTGATGGTGATGTTGCTGTACCTAAAGAGGCTGAGGCTAAGGAGAAGGAAGAAGAGGCTGAGAAGAATGGAGATGATGATCAAGAAGTTGCTGTTGAGGGTCAAACTACTGATGTTAATATTGCTGAGACTACAGCAATCCAAACAATTAATCCAACTGTTGATGAAACTGTAACCGCCTCGAATTATGAAGGCAAACACTAACTGGAATTTAGTATTAATCAAGCGGAAGCTTACTTTTGCCAACACAATTAAGGGGTTACTTAAAGGTCAAACCAATATTCAAGTATAATACTTGAACCAAACCAAAGCAATATAACGGAAGTCTTAACTGTCCAAAATATAGGAAAATTACAACCAAATCGAAATAAGTCCAAAGTTCAAATGACATCCTTAAAATAGTCTAAATCTAAACTAACAGTCTCTCAAATAAAATAACGAGATCTAAACAAAGGGGAGTCATACTCCAACTCAGGTTCATCTTCCGCTCGCATATCCATTCTCCGTCGAGGTGCCATAGGGGTTTACTCTAAAAAACAAAACCATTGGAAAAACATACAAAGCATAGTATCAGCAAAAAGGCTGAGTATAAACACACTGGTGTCCGTCAAACAAGTTATTGAAACCCTTTTTTTTTGAGTAAATTCATTTTGAAATATGCTTTTTCATTTGATAAATCATATTATGATTCAAATCCAGTTCAATGGCTCTATAGTCATTTCAAATTCTCATTTTTCATCATAAATCATAAGATCTCAATGGATCCAAATCAATTTCAAACTCATATCATAAGTTTACATGGGTACTCTGTGAGTCATCCTGTGACTCGTTTGGTAGTCGGTCTACCGTCCGCGACATGTCCGGCAAGTGTAACACAATGGTATTGTGAACAATACGCGCTCAGCATTGGTGAGCCGTTTAATCATGCACACAACATTTGCTGTGGCATATGTACCCGCCATTTAGGCTAAAATATTTTTTTGTACATATTATATATCTTGTAATCTTAATAGCATTTGAAAGTCAAAAATATTAACTTTTTCCATATGATAAACATCTTTTATTTGCACATAGCAAAACATACTTTATTTGCAACTTAGCAAAATCAAATCATAATATTTCCCACATGGGTAAAACATGCTTAGCATAATCATATCATTAAACATAACCTTTGTATTATATTAGGGCATCACTAGCATGTATGGAAATGCATCGTAACAAAAAGTAATTAAAGTTCAATATGATTTTTTTTTAAAAAGAAGTTTATACACAAACTTTCCCAACTTGTTCTTAAATCCTTTAAAAATCACCCCATGTGACATACCTCGACTCCAAGCCTATATAATTATTCCGTAAGCTCCCACGTAAGCTCCTACGCGTTCTTAGAAGTGGTTCTAACTTGGGGTCCTTGCCCTTCAAGTCTCAACTCCAACTCTTCAACTAAACCTATTGCATTCATCCAAAAATCAATAATAATTTTGGATTTCTAATATGCACTTAACTTTTCCTAGTTAGAGTTGTTAGGCTAATACTTGTGATGATTTTAACATATTTGGAGTATACTTATTATGTTGAGCAACATAATTAGTTAAGTCCCATAATTTTACTTGAATCCTTTAAGTAACAAAATTTATATGTTTGTAGAAATGCATCTTCTTACTTTCTATTATTGCCTATTTTTATAGATTTATAAATGATGATTTTCTTAGTTTAGAGATAAAATATTCATTTTATAATGATCTTAGTTTATAGAAAGATTCATGTAAAAAAAATATTTTACATGAACAAGTTTTAACAAAAACTAGTGGAATAAAGAAATGAACATAACTTACTCTATACTTGGTGGATTTCTTCAAGTTTGGTGTCTATGGAAAGCTCTTAAGATGAAGATTATTTTTATGGGAGATTTGAGTTTATAAACATAAATTTTCAGAAGTTTTAGATGGGTTTTTGAAGAAGATTTGATGAGAAAAGAAGGTGTTTTAGTTATTGAAAGTTTAGAGGATTCTAGTGTTGGTTCATGGATGAACTTGGGAGCAATGTGTTGGGATTTATGGCTGAATAATAATTCAGAAAATTGAGTGCTTTTGCTTCAAATATTTGCCTCTTGCATGCTTGTAATGATGCACAAGCTTTGGGTAGAACAAAAGGGGTTTTGGGTAGTGTGATTGGCTTGAGTGTGTAAGTGAACAAGGAGCTACTAAGGAGATTTGGGACAGCTATATTAGCTGCTGTTTGGGGCTGATTTGGAGTGTTTTTTGTCCTCAATTTGGTCTATTATGGTATAAGAAAGGTTTATCTAAGATAGTTTAAAGTTTGGGTAAAAATTGTTGTACATGTAACAAGTTATGTAACTTGTACTTCATGTTTAAAAATCACTTGTATATGTGAGAAATATTTAATTTACTCCCATCATGGTTATATAATATACTTGGGTAATAATTAAAAATTTTTTTTTTTGAACTGTTTATGGGTAGTTGCTCAATTTTAAGTTTTTACCTCCAAAGTTTACGTTACTTGTTTCGGTTCATCATCATGTTACGAATTAACAAGTTTCTAATCATCGTAGAGATTTTTCAAATTACTACCATCACTAATTAAATTATAATTAGTAACGAAGAAATATAAGAAAAATTAGGCGTTAAAAATGACTAATGAAATCTTCTAATAATACCACTGTTTCAGTCTTCCCTTCTTACAAGAGTTTCGTCCTCGAAACTAACTCAAACTAATGGTTATAAATACATCACTCAAATAAGTAAGGGTATCTAATTAACATATCGTCCTCTTTTTCCCAAGTAGCACTATCGGTATCCTGTCCACTCCATAGCACTTTCACAAGTGGAATCGTGCGGCTACGGAGTTTTCTAACCTCTCGACCTAGGATCCTCAGGGGCTTTTCCTCATACTGCAAGCTTTCAACAAGTTGAATGGGCTCATACTGGAGAACATGTGATGGATCAAACACATACCGGCGCAATTGCGACACATGGAACACATTGTGAACCTTAGCTAATTGTGGGGGTAATGCTAACTCATAAGCTACCTCTCCAACTCTACGTAAAATCTCATAGGGTCCAATGTACCGAGGATCAAGCTTCCCCTGCATTCCAAACGTCTTGATTCCCTTTGTTGGCGAGACTTTAAGGAACACCTTCTCACCGACTTGGAACTCAAGTTTCCTCCTCCTACGGTCAGCGTAGGATTTCTGTCGATCTTGGGCAGCCTTCATCCGGTCTCTAATGATTCTGACTTGTTCAGCGGTCTCTCTGATCATCTCTGGTCCAACTAGCACACCAGACCTCCCGGTATCCCAATAAAGTGGTGTCCTACACCTTTGGCCATACAAGGCCTCATACGGAGCCATACCAATACTACTCTGGTAGCTATTGTTGTAGGAGAATTTTATTAATGGTAAAATATCCTCCCACGAACACTGAAAATCAAGGGCACATGCCCGAAGCATATCCTCTAGAGTCTGGATGGTCCTCTCCGTCTGCCCATCTGTAGCTGGGTGAAAAGCGGTGCTGTAATTAAGGGTCGTGCCGAATGCCCTTTGTAGCTCATTCCAAAATCGAGCCACAAATTTTGGATCTCGATCTGAAACTATTGTCATCGGTATACCATGTAGTCTAAGTACTTCTTTCACATAAGCATCAACCAATTGTTTTGCTTTCCAAGTTACTTTAGCAGGAATAAATCTGGCAGTCTTAGTGAGTCGATCAACAATCACCCAAATAGAATCATTTCCTCTTCTCGAACGGGGCAATCCAACAACAAAGTCCATACTCACTGATTCCCACTTCCACTTAGGCACGGGAAGTGGTTGCAACTCCCCCGGAGAGCGCTGGTGGTCAATCTTGACTTGCTGACATACTAGACATCGAGCTATGAAATCCTCGACATCCTTCTTCATGTTCATCCACCAAAAGTATTGTTTTAAATCTGCTAGCATCTTATCCCGTCCTGGGTGGACAGAATACATAGTCGAATGTGCCTCCTTGAGTATTTTCTCTATCAATTTAGGATCTCGGGGCACGCATAACCTTCCCTCTAGATGAATACTCCCATCTTTAGCAATACTGAAGTCTTTAACTGCACCCTTTTCAATACCAATCTTCAACTCTGACAAGAAGTCATCATACTGTTATAGCTCACGGATCTCCTTATGTAGGCTCGGTGTTGTACTCATAGAATTGAGAACGTTGTCGTATGATCCCTTCTTAACCACAATCAATTCTAGCTCCTTCATCTCCACATAAATCTCGTAGGGCACTGAAATTAGTCCATTAATGACCATTCTCGGTTTTCGGCTTAAGGAATCTGCTACACGGTTTGCCTTTCCGGGATGATACTCCAAAGTGAGGTCATAATCTTTCATCAATTCTAGCCACCTTCTCTGCTTCATGTTAAGCTCCTTCTATGTAAACAGATAAGTCAAACTCTTGTGATCGGTGTAGATCTTGCAAGTAGTGCCGTAGAGATAATGCCTCCAAATTTTTAAGGCAAATATGACTCCGGCTAATTCTAAATCGTGCACTGGATAGTTCTTCTCATTTGGCCTCAATTGTCTCGATGCGTAGGCAATCACTTTCCCCTCTTGCATGAGTACACAACCCAAGCCCTCTAAAGATGCGTCACTATATACCGTGAACTCTTTCCCATCCTCGGGCAATACAAGCACTAGAGCCGTTGTTAACCTTTTCTTCAATTCTAGGAAAGCGTCTTCACACTTTTGTGACCACACAAACTTGGTATTCTTTCGAACCAAACTTGTGATCGGTAGTGCGATCTTAGAAAACCCATCAACATATCTTCGGTAATAACCTGCCAAACCCATAAAGCTTCTTACCTCAGTTACACTAGTCGGTGCTGGCCAATCAATGATAGTCCTTATCTTCTCGGGGTCCACTGTTATGCCATCTTTTGAGATTACATGACCTAGGAAGACAACTAGATCCAACCAGAATTCACTCTTGCTCAACTTCCCATAAAAGCTTCTTTCCCTCAATCGTGTTAATACCAATCTTAAGTGCTCCTCATGATCTTTCTCTGTCTTAGAGTACACTAAGATATCATCAATGAAAACCACAACAAATTTATCAAGATAGTCATGGAATGTTCGATTCATCAAGTCCATGAATGCTGCAGGGACATTGGTTAACCCAAACGGCATCACTCTAAACTCATAGTGCCCATATCTGGTGCGAAAAGCAGTTTTAGGAATGTCTTCCTCCGCTATCCTCAACTGATGGCAACCATATCTCAAGTCAATTTTAGAGAAAACTCCAGCTCCTTTCAACTGGTCAAATAAATCATCAATTCTAGGAAGTGGGTACTTGTTCTTGATGGTGATTTTGTTCAGCTCCCGGTAGTCAATGCATAGCCTCAAAGACCCATCTTTCTTCTTCACAAACAACACTGGAGCTCCCCATGGTGATACACTTGGTCTGATAAACCCTTTATCTTGTAACTCCTCGAGTTGGGTTTTTAGTTCAGCCAACTCAAGTGGTGCCATTCTATATGGTGCCTCTGAAATCGGGCTTGACCCTGGAACTAGGTCAATGTGAAAATCAATCTCTCTCTTTGGAGGTAACCCAGGTAGATCATCAGGGAATACATCAGAAAATTCTCGCACTATCAAGATCTGGCTTAAGTCGACCTCCTTGTATGTTGACTCGCTCATGTGGTAGACTTGGGCTTCCCCACCTCTCTTTGGAAAGGTTGTAAGTCTCTCAATCATCTCTGGCTCGATATTAGGTATGGTCCCATCACTAAAAGCTACTTGATCCCCTGGATTGTTCCCAACCTTTACAATCCTCTCATAGCACTCAATCACTGCCCTGTGTTTACCTAGCCAGTCCATTCCTAGAATGATATCAAACCCTCCTAAGTCAAATACAATCAGGTCTACATGGAACTCCTTACCCTGGATTACTAATGGGCAATCAATCAACTTTGTATTACATGATACCGTTGATCCATCGGGTAAGTCAACTCTATGCATTATAGGGCATACATTAACAGAACAGTCCAAGGATCTCACAAATGACTTAGAAACATAAGACTTGTCGGCCCCAGAATCAAATAAGACACGGGCGGACTTACCAAGCAATAACAGTAATCCGGAAATGACTTTACCTTCTGTCTTAGGACTCAAAGTGCTAGGTTCCTCTGCTGTAGTAATGGCAAAGAATTTTCCTCCTCCCAGGCACTGGTTCCCTTGGCCTCCAGAAGATGAGGCTTTATTGCCTCCTTTATATTCAAGGCGAAGTTGAGAGTTATTGTTACGCTGGTTCCCTTGATTTCCTGAGTATCGTGCTCTACCATTCCCGGGGTTTCCCCGGTTCTTGCCCCAAAAATCTCGAGCCAAATGACCTGGTTTTCCACAATTCAGACACACAGTCTTACCCTCACAGTTAACTCCCTTAGAGTGCCATTTCTTGCATCTATCACACAGTTGACTTTTTAGCAGGTTGGAGTTTTGTGGGTTTCTGTTGCTGTTGAAGCGGTTTTGGTTTTGAAAGTTTCTGAGGTTTTGGTTTTGATTCCCCTTGAAGTTTCCCTCAGCTCTAGGCTTCTTGCTTTGACCTCCCTGGTCTCCTCCAGATCTCTTTTTCCTCGCATCTTCCTCTCTCTTGCAGACCATTTCTTTCTCCACAGCATGTTCATACATAGCTTGAAAAGACTCATATTGACCCATCAACTTCTGGTAGCTGAAGTTGAGACCATTGTAGAAGCGATCCATCTTTTTCTTTTCATCAAGCACATAATCTGGGGCAAATCGAGCCAACTCCAAGAACTTGTTAGCATATTCGGTAACGCTAAGAGAATGCTGCCTCAGGTAAAGAAATTCTGATTCTTTTTGTCTTTGTAGAGCTGCTGGGTAAAACCTCTCCCTTAGTTTCTTCAAGAAATCTTCCCATCTCCAACTGGTGGGTTGTGTTGCTCCACCAGCAGATGTGGAAGCAGCTGAGACACCTTTTAGGGCTCTCCACCAAAGCTCTGCAGGTCCCACTAGATAGAATGCTGCAAGTTTAACCTTAAGATTTTCTGGACAATTTACCACCTCAAGAATTTTCTCGGTTTCATTGATCCAATCTTCAAGGACAACTGGATCTGTAGCACCATTGTAGGTCTTAGGCCTGTGGGTAGCAAGCCTTTTGTAAAACTTAGTCTCGTCATCCACATTAGCATGTTGGTTGGCTATGAACTGGACTAATTGAGCATTGGTCTCTTGAATGACTCTCAGTTGCTCGGTTAGGAGATTCAATTGGGCTTGAGGATCCATTCTTTCCCCAATTTCCTCTAGGTTCCTGCCAAGAGGTAATAACTAATTAATAATTATGCCTTTAAGACAAATAGATATGTACTTGCATAACACACTTTCTTAACTTTATTGATTTAATGACTTAATAACTTCATCAATTTCCATCCCATTGGATCACTTGTTTAGCAGTTTTAACACTTTTGATGATGATTCCTCAACTTAATTTACCACCATGCATAGGTAACTTAACCACATAATTGGATCATCACTTGCTTATAAGAAACCTTTAAGACTTCTAGTTTACTAATGGTACTTAGTAATTTGATTTAAGTTAGACTTACTACTTAAATCCTTTCTTTACCAATAATCCCTAAATTTTAAGCTCATTTCTTAATTACTTCCATGAGTTACTCGTTCTCTAATTTTCCTGATATTTTAGACAAGCTTCCAAAGCCTTGGCTCTGATACCAACTGTAACCGCCTCGAATTATGAAGGCAAACACTAACTGGAATTTAGTATTAATCAAGCGGAAGCTTACTTTTGCCAACACAATTAAGGGGTTACTTAAAGGTCAAACCAATATTCAAGTATAATACTTGAACCAAACCAAAGCAATATAACGGAAGTCTTAACTGTCCAAAATATAGAAAAATTACAACCAAATCGAAATAAGTCCAAAGTTCAAATGACATCCTTAAAATAGTCTAAATCTAAACTAGCAGTCTCTCAAATAAAATAACGAGATCTAAACAAAGGGGAGTCATACTCCAACTCAGGTTCATCTTCCGCTCGCATATCCATTCTCCGTCGAGGTGCCATAGGGGTTTACTCTAAAAAACAAAACCATTGGAAAAACATAGAAAGCATAGTATCAGCAAAAAGGCTGAGTATAAACACACTGGTGTCCGTCAAACAAGTTATTGAAACCCTTTTTTTTTGAGTAAATTCATTTTGAAATATGCTTTTTCATTTGATAAATCATATTATGATTCAAATCCAGTTCAATGGCTCTATAGTCATTTCAAATTCTCATTTTTCATCATAAATCATAAGATCTCAATGGATCCAAATCAATTTCAAACTCATATCATAAGTTTACATGGGTACTCTGTGAGTCATCCTGTGACTCGTTTGGTAGTCGGTCTACCGTCCGCGACATGTCCGGCAAGTGTAACACAATGGTATTGTGAACAATACGCGCTCAGCATTGGTGAGCCGTTTAATCATGCACACAACATTTGCTGTGGCATATGTACCCGCCATTTAGGCTAAAATATTTTTTTGTACATATTATATATCTTGTAATCTTAATAGCATTTGAAAGTCAAAAATATTAACTTTTTCCATATGATAAACATCTTTTATTTGCACATAGCAAAACATACTTTATTTGCAACTTAGCAAAATCAAATCATAATATTTCCCACATGGGTAAAACATGCTTAGCATAATCATATCATTAAACATAACCTTTGTATTATATTAGGGCATCACTAGCATGTATGGAAATGCATCGTAACAAAAAGTAATTAAAGTTCAATATGATTTTTTTTTAAAAAGAAGTTTATACACAAACTTTCCCAACTTGTTCTTAAATCCTTTAAAAATCACCCCATGTGACATACCTCGACTCCAAGCCTATATAATTATTCCGTAAGCTCCCACGTAAGCTCCTACGCGTTCTTAGAAGTGGTTCTAACTTGGGGTCCTTGCCCTTCAAGTCTCAACTCCAACTCTTCAACTAAACCTATTGCATTCATCCAAAAATCAATAATAATTTTGGATTTCTAATATGCACTTAACTTTTCCTAGTTAGAGTTGTTAGGCTAATACTTGTGATGATTTTAACATATTTGGAGTATACTTATTATGTTGAGCAACATAATTAGTTAAGTCCCATAATTTTACTTGAATCCTTTAAGTAACAAAATTTATATGTTTGTAGAAATGCATCTTCTTACTTTCTATTATTGCCTATTTTTATAGATTTATAAATGATGATTTTCTTAGTTTAGAGATAAAATATTCATTTTATAATGATCTTAGTTTATAGAAAGATTCATGTAAAAAAAATATTTTACATGAACAAGTTTTAACAAAAACTAGTGGAATAAAGAAATGAACATAACTTACTCTATACTTGGTGGATTTCTTCAAGTTTGGTGTCTATGGAAAGCTCTTAAGATGAAGATTATTTTTATGGGAGATTTGAGTTTATAAACATAAATTTTCAGAAGTTTTAGATGGGTTTTTGAAGAAGATTTGATGAGAAAAGAAGGTGTTTTAGTTATTGAAAGTTTAGAGGATTCTAGTGTTGGTTCATGGATGAACTTGGGAGCAATGTGTTGGGATTTATGGCTGAATAATAATTCAGAAAATTGAGTGCTTTTGCTTCAAATATTTGCCTCTTGCATGCTTGTAATGATGCACAAGCTTTGGGTAGAACAAAAGGGGTTTTGGGTAGTGTGATTGGCTTGAGTGTGTAAGTGAACAAGGAGCTACTAAGGGGATTTGGGACAGTTATATTAGCTGCTGTTTGGGGCTGATTTGGAGTGTTTTTTGTCCTCAATTTGGTCTATTATGGTATAAGAAAGGTTTATCTAAGATAGTTTAAAGTTTGGGTAAAAATTGTTGTACATGTAACAAGTTATGTAACTTGTACTTCATGTTTAAAAATCACTTGTATATGTGAGAAATATTTAATTTACTCCCATCATGGTTATATAATATGCTTGGGTAATAATTAAAAAATTTTTTTTTTGAACTGTTTATGGGTAATTGCTCAATTTTAAGTTTTTACCTTCAAAGTTTACGTTACTTGTTTCGATTCATAATCATGTTACGAATTAACAAGTTTCTAATCATCGTAGAGATTTTTCAAATTACTACCATCACTAATTAAATTATAATTAGTAACGAACAAATATAAGAAAAATTAGGCGTTAAAAACGACTAATGAAATCTTCTAATAATACGACTGTTTCAGAAACGATTACCCCTGGCAAACCAAAACCTTCCAAGAAAAGGAAGAGAAGGTCCAGGAAGTAATTTTTGTTGCTCATACATGTTATGGCTCTGATGAACAATATTTTCATTTCGGCAAACAATATTTTTTTTGTTAATCCCAACATTTTAAGTCTCCTTGTTTACTTTTTGATGAAAGTCAAAAAGGGGGAGATATATATATTTATATGTTTATGTATGTCTATTTGCATGCTTACTTGCTCTGATTTTATTTGCATGCTTGCTTGCTTATCATATTTTGCTTATATTGCTGGTTTGTATTATAGATGTTCTGATATATTATGCTCTGAAAAATTGTTGAATGTTTTGCTCTGATTTATTAATGAATTGTTCTGTTTATTGCTAAATGTATTAATGCTTAACATTTATGGTTATGCTTAAGGGAGATATAATATATATGTTTAAGGGAGATATGGAAATTTTGTTGTAAAAATTAATAGTTGCTGAAGTTGCTGATTATTAATTGCTAATTGCTGATTATAGATTATTATTCATGATCATAATGCTTGATAATCATGTCTTTGATATTAAAGTTTTGATATGATGTTACATTACAATGATGATTATTATATTTGCATGTATTATGATTGGATATTTGTTTGCATAAACAATGATTGTAATGATATGATATAACATTGTTGTGTTTTGAAACTGTTCTTAAAATCTTAAAGAACATTTCTGATTAATGATAAAGTCTCGAAAATGTTTTTCTTTAAATATATATTATTTTCAATTCATTTTATCTTAGAAATATGATTTAAGTAAATATGGTTTTGACTTTCATCAAGGGGGAGATTGAAGACTCAACTCTCTTAAATAATGCTAAGAGGAGATTGAAGATTCAATTCTCTTGAATGATGATAATTCAAAACACATATTGTTTAAACAAATAAATTAAGTAATTACATTTAATTGTTTAAGTAAGTTTAAAATCATATTTGATATACATTTGATTTATATATTTAAGATTGAAGTCGATAGAATATGCTTAAACAACTTAAGTTTATTTTAAAGTTGATTTTATAAGTTCTGAAATATGTTTCAAAGTCTTGAAGATAATTACGTTTATAATCAAGTTAGTTTCGTAATTATATTTGAAATATTTTAATAGGTCAATGTTCCTTGAAATTATATTTGAAATATTTTAATAGGTCAAGGTTCATTAAAATTAACATTGAATATTATTTGAAATTAAGTTTTGAATATTTTATTATACGTTGTTGATTAACGTTTAAATATTTTATATTTGAACTTAGATTTAAATATGTGGTTAAAATTAATTTGATAAATAAATATAGTACTAGGTACACATGTTTTATTATTAATTGTACACGGCTATATTTGATAATTATGCATGATCTAGATTTTCTATTATTTGGATGAGATTTGAATTTATACTAAAAATAGAAAATGAGATTTGAATCGATGCTAAAAAATAGGAATTAATTTAAATGGTTATTTAAATGTTGATAAATCTGGTTTATGCTTATTATTCATTATCTTGTATAAGTACTAACGTGGCAGCATAGCATTGGACAATTATAAACACAATGATGAAATTATTATTAAGCTGTCAGTACACGTCAGTCTGAAGATAACCTCAAGATCTTGAAGTCAGGCGCTGAATGACCAGGTGAACAGAAAATAACGGATAGGAGCCTTCTTGTTTTTGAAGATGTGTTGAGGCGTAACACTATATATATATGAGGCTTCATTCCAGAACTAAGACACACCTCTTCCTACAACTTTCTCTCTTTACTTAAGTTTTAGAAATTCTCTAAGTGTTTAAGGAGTTGTAATTCTTAGTTCATCTAACTCTTACAATTGTAATAGGCTTAAGAGTTCAAAAAAGAGTTAGATTAAGTTTAATACGCCTAATCAAGAATACTTTTCAAAGTGTTCAACTTGTGAATCTATATTGTGAGATTTGGGATTTTGCTTTTATTAAAGGGACTTGTAATACGGTTCTTCAAGGGGAAGAACGTGGTGAGAGGAGATAGTGAGATCTTCTTGGTTGTATTAAAGTCGGATTAATAAAAGGCGTTGAAATCCTACGGGTTGAAAGAGAACCCATAGGCGGGGAGTAGGTTAGTTAGAACCGAACCTCGTTAACATATCGTGTGTTATTATTTAAAGTTTATTTTCCGCACATACGATTAGTGTTTACAAATTGGCTCAAAGCTGTTCCAGAAGACAGTTTTGACAGACTCCTCAAACTCTTGAGACAAACTGCCAGAAAAGTTTTAAAAAGCCCAAACTCTCTATTCACCCCCCCCCCCCCCCCCCCCCCCCCTCTAGAGAATATTCAACCTCCTATTAACTTTCATTTGGTATCAGAGCTGAGTTTCACACTAAAAGATTAATATCTTGTGATGGATCCAATAGGAGAAGGGTTGTTTGCTCAAGGACGTTCGTGTTCAAGACCACCTTTGTTTTGCGGTACAAATTTCTCACATTGGAAAACTTTGATGAAAATGTTTGTGATTGATCAAGATATGGAACTTTGGGAAATCATAACTAAAGAACCTAAGATACCCATGAAAAAGGACGCTCAAGGAAATGATGTACTAAAATCCGAGTCCGAATATTCACAAACTGATTTGGAATGGGTTTCCAAAAACTATAGGGCAATGAATCAATTATGTTGTGCTTTGAATGGTACTGAGTTCAATCGAGTTTCTTCATGTACAAGTGCTAAAGAAATATGGGACAAGTTGGTTGTGACATACGAAGGAACAAGTCAAGTGAAGGAAACAAAGATCAACATCCTCATGCATCAATACGAAATGTTCAAGATGAAAAAGGATGAAAATATAAATGAAATGTTTACACGTTTTACTTTGGTTACTAACAGTTTGAATTCTCTTGGAAAAACTTTTACTAATGCAGAGAAAGTCTAGAAGGTCTTGAGATGTCTTCCAAGATCCAAATGGGGTCCAAAAGTCACCGCCATAGAGGAAGCTCAAGACTTGAGAGTTCTATCGCTTGACGATCTCCTTGGAAAACTCACAACTCATGAACTTACCCTACATGATGATGGAGATAATGATGTAATACCTTCCATGAAAAATCTTGCACTAAAGGCAAAGAAACATCATGAATCTTCAAGTGAAAATGAAGATAGCAATGATGAGGAAGATCCATTTGCGCTAATCACAAAAGGTCTTGAAGGAATTATGAAGATGCGAAAAAGATTTAAGAAATTTAAATCCAGAAATAAAGGTAAGTCTTCTAACTCTAATTCAAACTTTAAGACTAACAAACTTGCTTGTTTTGAGTGTGGTTCTACAGAACATATGGTAAAGGACTGTCCTAAGAAGAAAAGGCAATCCTACAAAAAGAACAAGAACAAACAAGCGATGGTTGCAACTCTGAGTGATTCCGAAGGATCATCTGAATCTGAAACTGAAGATGGACAAGCTCATGTATGTCTTATGGCTAGTAATGATGACAATGATGATTTAGATCAAAATCACAAAGAGGTACGTGAATATCTTAACACATGCACACAAGATGAATTAGTTACAACACTCCTTAATATGTTTCAAATTGAGAAAATTTTAAAAGATGAGAAAAACACTTTGAAAGATAGAATACGTCATTATGCTGAAGGTTGTGAAGAAATCATAAATAAAAATGATTCGCTAAAGGCTGAAAAAACAAATCTTGAAAAGACTGTCAAAGTCTTGAAAGAACAGAATCTCAGCCAGACTAAACAGCTTATCGATCTTAAGAATGAGAACAATGATCTTGAAGCCAGAATCAAAACCTTGAAAAATGAGTCTGAGAAAAATCTACAAGCATTAAACAAGCTTAATGAGTCTGAATCCAAATTCACTAAAATGCTTACACGACAAAAACCAACTAGTGATAAAAGTGGTATTGGTTATAATCATGTTACACATAACTATAAGAGTAAAACCACATTTGTGAAAAGTGCATATAAACATAAACGTACTCCTACTTGCACATTTTGTTGCAAAGAAGGACATATAAGATTTGCATGTCCTTACAAACGTAAGAAAAATTATATTATCAAGAATTCCTTTCCTTTTGAATTACGTGGACAGATAAAGCAAATATGGGTTCCTAAAGGGACAAGACCACCCAACATGGTCTATCCCGAATATGGTTCCAAATTTGTCACTTGGATAGCCAAGTAAGGTTGAGAAAGGTTATTTTTTTTGTTTTGTAGGATAAACAAAAATGGATTCTTGATAGTGGATGCTCGAGGCATATGAGTGGTAAAATTTCTTTATTTTCTGAAATTAAAGAAAAATGCAATGCCTCAATCACCTTAGGGGATAAAGGTAAATGCAAAATTTTAGGTGTTGGTAAAATTGGTAAGAATCCATCTAAAACTATTGACAATGTTTATTTAGTTGAAGGTCTTAAATTTAATTTGCTAAGTGTCTCAACTATGTGATAAAGGAAATGAAGTAATATTTGACAAAGAAAAATGTGTTGTTAAAAATTCTAATACCGGAGATACTGTCATTACTGCTCTTAGAAATGATAATGTTTATGCGTTGCATACTGACGAAATTGCAGTGCAGAATTTCAAGTGTTTGAAAGCAATTACAAATAATCCAAAACTTTGGCATAGACGTCTTGGCCATATCAATACTCACACCATGCAGAAGTTGGTAAGTAAAGATTTAGTTAAGGGACTTCCAGCTCTTGACTATAAACAAAGTCCTATTTGTGACGCATGCATTAAAGGTAAACAAGTAAGAAGTTCATTCAAACCGAAGAAAATGGTAAGTACATCAAGACCATGTGAACTCTTACATATTGATTTATGTGGACCAATGCGTGTACGGAGCATAAGAGGTAAATCTTACATCTTAGTTATAGTTGATGATTATTCTAGATTTACGTGGGTTGATTTTTTGAAGGATAAAAGTGAAGCCTTGAAACCGTTCTCATGACGTTGTAAAGAGATGCAAACTCAACTGATCCTTCCAATAGTCTCGATTAGAAGTGACCATGGGAGAGAGTTTGATCAACTAGGCTTTGACTCTTTTTGTGAAAAATATGGTATAACCCATAACTTTTCAGCTCCTAGGACACCCCAACAAAACGGTGTAGTTGAAAGGAAAAATCGAACCTTAGAAGAAATGGCTAGGACAATGCTTATTGAAAATGGATTAGCTAAATACTATTGGGCTGAGGCTGTTAACACAGCTAATTATGTTTTAAATAGATGCCTTGTTAGACCCATACTTAAGAAAACTCCCTATGAGTTATTCAAAGGAAGAAAACCGAATATAGCATACTTTAGACCATTTGGTTGCAAATGTTTTATTCATAATAATGGTAAAGATAATTTAGGTAATTTGATGCTAGAAGTGATGAAGGTATATTTCTTGGATACTCTCTTAATAGTAAAGCTTATCGAGTGCTGAACAAACGTACAGGTATAGTTGAAGAAAGTATACATGTTGTTTTTGATGAATCCGAAAATGAAACTTTAAGTGAAGGTTTTAAAGAGTTAAACCTTAATAAACATTTTGATGATTTAAGTGATGATGAACTGTATATTTAAAAATGTTAATGCAGTTAAAAAGATTAACATGCAGGATACCATACAAAGTATTGAGGATGAAGGAAAACAGGTTGTTAACATTGAAGACTCACAGTCTGCTCTTGAGACCCAACCTCAAGAACTTGAGATAGTTCCTGAACATACTGTTTTGGGTACACCAATTAGAAATACCTCAATTGAAGTAAGTACAAGTTCTTTGAATGAAAACACACCATCCATACTACGAAGAAGAACTAGAAAGTCATATCAACATCCTCCAGAGAACATTATAAGTGATCCAAACAAAGGTACGCAAACTCGATCCTCTCTTAAAAATCTATGTGCATTCTCTGCTTTTGTTTCTCTAGTAGAACCTAAAGATGTTAAAGAAGCATTACAAGAACCAGAGTGGATCATTGCAATGCAAAATGAATTAAATGAATTCGAAAGGAACAAAGTTTAGGATCTAGTAGAAAGACCTCCAGATCGAACTATCATTGGAACAAGATGGGTCTTTCGTAATAAACTCAATGAGGATGGAGATATTGTAAGGAATAAAGCAAGACTGGTAGCTCAAGGCTATAATCAAGAAGAAGGTATAGATTATGATGAAACTTTCGCACCAGTTGCAAGGTTAGAATCTATCCGTATTATGCTTGCTTTTGCTTCATATATGAATATTAAACTATATCAAATGGATGTTAAATGTGCATTCTTAAATGGATACTTGCAAGAGGAAGTATATGTTAAACAACCACCTGGCTTTGAAAATTCTGATCTACCTAATCATGTGTTCAAACTAAATAAAGCGTTATATGGCTTGAAACAAGCTCCAAGAGCTTGGTATGACAGATTTAGCTCACATCTACTTGAAAATGAATTTCAACGAGGTAAAATTGATAAAACACTCTTCATTAAAACTAAAGGAAAAGATATTTTAGTTGTTCAAGTATATGTTGATGATATATTGTTTGGAGCTACTAATGATTCTTTGTGCAAGGAATTTTCTGAGATTATGTGCAAAGAGTTTGAAATGAGCATGATGGGAGACTTAACTTTCTTTCTTGGACTACAAATAAAGCAAAAGAAAGATGGCATATTTATTTGTCAAAGTAAATATGTTAGAGATTTGTTAAAGAAGTACAATATGGATCAATGTAAAGAAGTTAATACGCCTATGAGTACAACACTAAGTCTGGACCAAGATATAAATGGTAAGAGTGTTGATCAAAAGACTTATAAAGGTATGATTGGTTCTTTATTGTATTTAACTGCTAGTCGTCCTGATATCATGTTTAGTGTTTGCTTATGTGCTCGTTTTCAAGCTAACCCAAAAGAATCTCACTTAACAGCAGTTAAGAGAATCTTTAGATATTTATATGGGACTAAAGACTTTGGTCTGTGGTACCCTAGTTGTGGAAATTTTAGTTTGATTGGCTTTACAGATGCTGATTATGCTGGATACAAAATTGATAGAAAAAGCACCTCGGGATCGTGTCAATTCTTAGGAAATTCATTGATCTCTTGGTATTCTAAAAAGCAAAATTCAGTTGCTTTATCTACAGCTGAAGCTGAATACATAGCTGCTGGTGCATGTTGCTCTCAAATTTTATGGATTGCTCAACAACTTAGAGACCTTGGAATTGATTTCAAAGGCATACCAATAAGATGTGATAATACAAGTGCAATTTGTATTACAAAGAATCCTGTGCAACATTCTCGTACAAAACACATTGAGGTACGTCACCATTTTATAAGGGATCATGTTGAAAAAGGTAATATTTCTTTATCTTTTATATCTACTGAAAATCAATTAGCGGATATATTTACAAAACCTTTAAGTGCTGATCGTTTTGCTTACATACGTATGGAACTTGGCATGCTAAATGACGTTGCATGAATTAAGGGGGAGTAGTAACAAAGAGTAATATCAAAGAGTAATGGCATATGAGTAAAAGGATTGAGACGTTAATTACTTAAATACCAAGTATGTATTAAGGGGGAGCATTACGTATTATTGTGATTATATATGTGTTTATGCATGAATTTGAGAATTGAAAATTTGATTTCAATTTCTTAAAAATTATTTGTTTTATAAATATGGGATTTATAATTAAATACCTTTAATTAATAAAGGATATTTAATTATTTTAAAACAAAATTGTTTGTTTCAAATTGTTTGTGAACATCATCAATGCATTAAAATCTTGTTCATGATTTTGGTTAAAATCCAATTAATCTCATAATTGCATTTCCATTTGTTCACGGTTAAAAACCCAAAATCATACACTTGTTCACTTTGATGAACAAACCGGTCAATCTTCACACACCCTTTGCATTCCTTGTGTTGTCAAATCATGTACTATACTCCTTTAAAATAGAGTAAAACGCTTTGCTCATTCATTTGCTCACAAAATCTTTTTCTGATTTCCTACTCAAACCGTCTCTTTCACTTTCCCTTTCAAGCTTTTCAAAATCTGCTTCAATGGCACCTAAAAGAAGGCTAAGCAGATCCTATTCAAAATCCGAAAAAGGAGAATCATCTAAATCAAAAATGGCTGAACCTATTACCCCTGTTGTTCACTCACCATTACACACTTTTGATGTTCCTAAACAATGGTTTGAAAACCATACTTCTTATGGGAGATGGGTTGATATTTTTCGACAAAGATCACTTTCCTTTGTTGATTTACTTGATTATAATTTCTTCTTGTTTGAAGATCTTGAAATTATTTCAACTTTCATACAATCTACCCCGGGTATGTTCTTAAGCCCTGGCTCTACAACTTATCCAAGTCTTGTAAAGGTTTTCTATTCGAATTTATCTTTTATTATGGTTGATGGAGAACAAGCTTTGAGAAGTTTTATAAAAGGTCAAGAGATTATCATCTCGAAAACCCTAATGAATGACATTTTTAAATTCTCTCATGAAGTTGATGATCAAACCCCTAATATTTTAGCGTTACAAAATGCTAGGGATATGTTCATTCTTGAATCCTATTCTGATTTCTCTTCTACTAAACAATTAACACACAATGCTTTGAATCTTAATGGAAAACTGTTACACTACATTCTTGTTAGAACCATTTTCTCTCGCAACACTTCTTGTGAATTGGTTACTGATGCTCATCTCATATTAATGTGGAAGATTGCTTCTCTAAAAAATGTTGATTTTTTCTTCTATTATCTTCTCAACAATGCGATTTTGTTGCTCACATTCTCGCAATTGCTCTCTTCCTTATTCCAATCTTTTGACATTGATCTTTGATCATTTCAATCTGCTCTCTGATTTAGAGGAAGTGGATTGTTCTGGTCCTATTTCGTTGTCTAATGAAATCCTTCCGCCTCTCGGTATTTTCAAAGTGGATGGCAAATATGAGTTGTACTCAAATTTGTCTTCAACTGATAAAGAGGATCTTCAAAAGATTCATGGTAAGCGGCTTACACGTCTTGAACCTCACATCAAAGAACACACCACTCTTTCCCGACTTCAGTCTCTAGACTTGGAGGTTGGTGAAATAAAATCTTCTCTACTGCATTTACATGATAAAGTGTCCACTCTCACTTTTATGTTAGACACTTTTATGAAAGAAATGAAGGGAATGGTAGTAGAAGATGTGGTAGTGGAAGAAGAGGTCGTTGATGGTGATGCTGCTGTACCTAAAGAGGCTGAGGCTAAGGAGAAGGAAGAAGAGGCTGAGAAGAATGGAGATGATGAACAAGAAGTTGCTGTTGAGGGTCAAACTACTGATGTTAATATTGCTGAGACTACACCAATCCAAACAATTAATCCAACTGTTGATGAAACGATTACCCCTGGAAAACCAAAACCTTCCAAGAAAAGGAAGAGAAGGTCCAGGAAGTAATTTTTGTTGCTCATACATGTTATGGCTCTGATGAACAATATTTTCATTTCGGCAAATAATATTTTTTTTGTTAATCCCAACATTTTATGTCTCCTTGTTTACTTTTTGATGAAAGTCAAAAAGGGGGAGATATATATATATTTATATGTTTATGTATGTCTATTTGCATTCTTAATTGCTCTGATTTTATTTGCATGTTTGCTTGCTTATCATATTTTGCTTATATTGCTGGATTGTATTATAGATGTTCTGATATATTATGCTCTGAAAAATTGTTGAATGTTTTGCTCTGATTTATTAATGAATTGTTCTGTTTATTGCTAAATGTATTAATGCTTAACATTTATTCTTATGCTTAAGGGAGATATAATATATATGTTTAAGGGAGATATGGAAATTTTGTTGTAAAAATTAATAGTTGCTGAAGTTGCTGATTATTAATTGCTAATTGCTGATTATAGATTATTATTCATGATCATAATGCTTGATAATCATGTCTTTGATATTAAAGTTTTGATATGATGTTACATTACAATGATGATTATTATATTTGCATGTACTATGATTGGATATTTGTTTGCATAAACAATGATTGTAATGATATGATATAACATTGTTCTGTTTTGAAATTGTTCTTAAAATCTTAAAGAACATTTCTGATTAATGATAAAGTCTCGAAAATGTTTTTCTTTAAATATATATTATTTTCAATTCATTTTATCTTAGAAATATGATTTAAGTAAATATGGTTTTGACTTTCATCAAGGGGGAGATTGAAGACTCAACTCTCTTAAATAATCCTAAGAGGAGATTGAAGATTCAATTCTCTTGAATGATGATAATTCAAAACACATATTGTTTAAACAAATAAATTAAGTAATTACATTTAATTGTTTAAGTAAGTTTAAAATCATATTTGATATACATTTGATTTATATATTTAAGATTGAAGTCGATAGAATATGCTTAAAGAACTTAAGTTTATTTTAAAGTTGATTTTATAAGTTCTGAAATATGTTTCAAAGTCTTGAAGATAATTACGTTTATAATCAGGTTAGTTTCGTAATTATATTTGAAATATTTTAATAGGTCAATGTTCCTTGAAATTATATTTGAAATATTTTAATAGGTCAAGGTTCATTAAAATTAACATTGAATATTATTTGAAATTAAGTTTTGAATATTTTATTATACGTTGTTGATTAACGTTTAAATATTTTATATTTGAACTTAGATTTAAATATGTGGTTAAAATTAATTTGATAAATAAATATAGTACTAGGTACACATGTTTTATTATTAATTGTACACGGCTATATTTGATAATTATGCATGATCTAGATTTTCTATTATTTGGATGAGATTTGAATTTATACTAATAATAGAAAATGAGATTTGAATCAATGCTAAAAAAATAGGAATTAATTTAAATGGTTATTTAAATGTTGATAAATCTGGTTTATGCTTATTATTCATTATCTTGTATAAGTACTAACGTGGCAGCATAGCATTGGACAATTATAAACACAATGACGAAATTATTATTAAGCTGTCAGTACA
>NC_080050.1:14355848-14363348 GCF_026212465.1 Amaranthus tricolor | reverse complement strand
ATTTGGGAACATAAGTATCGATTGGGTATTTGATTAGTTGGTATTAGGTGGATATGATATAAGTTGGGTATTTGGGATTTAAAATTGATTAAACTCCATTGATATTAACTCAAGTTTTTACATGTTGATGGTTGATGATGAATTGATTGGTATTGAAATTAATGATTGTTATTCATGGCATAGAAGGGTACCCTACGAGCAAACTACTATCTTTTTAATATAATTCAAGTATTTCAAAGTTCAAGTTATATTTTATAAGGTGTGTTATTACTACTATTGATATTTGAGCAAAATCGTATAATTTTTGGTGTTTGAAACTGTGGTTTTTGACTTTGTTTGACCTTGCTCCTAGTCCTTGATTAAATTATGTTTTGAATGTTCATATGTTTTTATATATGAGCTTTTAAATATTTTATTTATTTAAAGAGAATACAAAAGCATGTTTTGTATATTACTAACTTATAAAATACGAGTCTTGAAGTATTGTATTATGAAAATGAGGTATGATTGTTGATTTCTAAGAAAATCAATTGAATTATTGTTTTGTTTTATATTGAAATGTTCGACATTGAAAAATGTCCGTTTTTGGGAAATGGCAACGGATATTTATATCCGGATTATTGTGAAATCCTATAGCTTGACAATAGGTAATGGTTATTCGGATCGGTCTCGAGCCCCCGATCCTGTTTCGTTCTTGCAAGAACTGTATTTTCGGTGATGACGATCACCCGTGTTCTCAGGATTTAGATCAAGCCTACTTCCTGACGGTCTATATATTCCCACGTTTTAAAGTGTTGTTAAATTATTGATTTTATATGAGTTTTGAATAAATACGTTTGGTACATAAAGTTGTGTTTGTTTCGCAAACGATATCATATTTGTCGTTTGCCATATAGTTTCGCTATTGACTTGTAAAGTAATAGCCGCATTTTGATTTACGCTATTAACTTGTAAAGTTATAGCCATGTTTTGATTCGTTATGAACTAAAGGTTCATGGCCGTATTTATGTCGACACCAAACGATCTTTTTAAAAGAGTTTTGATTTACGCTATTAACTTGTAAAGTTATAGTCGTGTTTTGATTCGTTATGAACTAAAGGTTCATAGTCGTATTTATGTCGATACCAAACGGTCTTTTAAAAGAGTTTTGATTTGGATAAAATAATGTTTATAAATGTTTACCAAGTGAACAAGGAATTTGATTGGAGATGTTTGTTAATGACTTGTATACAAATGTAGTAGTTTGTTGGATTACTCAACAATGCAATTGTTGACAGTTTTTTTATAGGACCTATCTCTTACAGGGGATAGATCCACTTTCAGGTTGCCATCTTTAGTGCGGATGGATGTGCAGCTCATTTATGTGTCATGTGTTGCAATAGCGAGGGCATCGTTTTCGGAAGGTTAACTTATAATGATATTTTGACAAATCATGTCTTTTAAGAAAAATAGATATTTTATAATGTATTAACTTAGTTTATAACTGGGTTGTAAGTAATTGTATTATAGTTATGTAAAGTTTTTAAATACATTGATATTGGTTGCTATGGCTATCGAGCCACAGGTCGGATTCAGTCCAGACTTCTATAAATCTTCCGCTATGCTTTGTTGACAATATTATTATATTGTTTACGCCGGTTTGGGCTGTTTCAATTATAAAGAAGGAAAAGATGAAAGGTGACCTGATATAGCTAGTCATTTTTTTGAATTGTCCATTGGCAACAAACTGAAAATAAAGATTGGATTATTGAAAAATTTTCAAAAGGTGGGAATATTGACAGGTAATGGAAAATAGATTGGATTATTCATTAAAATTTTTTCTTTTGTAATTGGCAAACTAGTTAAAGAAGGCCAGTGGCGAATTTAGGGTTTAGTGTCCCCTAGGGCGACAACGGATGGACAAAATTAGCTAATGTGAGCAGCAAATAGCATCTTTGTGAAACAATCTCTCAAACTAGGAAAAAGGTTTAATAGCAAGCAATTCCACAACAAAACAGAGAAAATGGAGCTGGGAGGGGTAGTGAACCACTCACTTGAGATTCATATTGATCACTCAAAAAAGTCAACCATGGTGTTTTATTATTCAGCCAACCTGAATTTTTACTTTACCTAAAACTTGGCTTTCATAAAATGAATTAAGCAACAAACTCAAATTTATCCACCCCAAACGAAGACTCGCGACTTTGGATTTGCAATCTAGCTTCACAGTAATTCACGTGAGATTCTAACCAAATACCTAAAAACATAATCTGCAACTCCCACTTCTAATTTCTAATGAATTCATACTCTTCTGTGAATCTGTGTACTTGGTGTGCTATTTAGTTCACATAGACACAGTGGTTTCGTAATTCTAACTTCAAATAAATTTAGATGGCATTGTTATCAAATACCAAAAAATACTTATATGCAATAAAAATCAAGATTAAGAATAAAGATTAGAACAACAAGATTAAGAATTTAATATTAAGATTAAGATTAAAGATTAGAACATAAAGATTAAGATTAAGAATGAAAATACCTTAAAAAATCAAAATTTTAAACATAGAGATAAAGATTAAGATTAAAACAAAACAAAAATTTAAAAATTCCCCTGGGGCACGTGCCCCGAGTGGCCCATACATAGCTCCGCCCCTAAGTAAGGCATGTAGTCTTAATCCTTCTTGGATAATATTTTGTAAGCCACAATGTTGATGGGATGTATGTAAAGACTATTACTATTTATGCAATGATCATAAGCTTCTTGAAAGGTTCAATGGTAACAAACTAAAAGCAAAGGTTGGATTATTAAAAATTTTCAAAATGTAGAATTATTGGCAGATAATGGAAAACAGCTAGTCTCTAGAGAAAACATCTCTTGGAATAAAAGCTTACATACCGTATTCTTAATGCCTACTTACATTATCCTTTATGCTTATATATTGTATCCTTAATGCCTACTTTCAATATATTAAATGTCTAGTTACATCATTCTTAATCCCTACTTATAATATTTTAAAAAATATATAATGGGACGGCCCAATTAGAGATCATTTCTCAAAGAGACCGTCTCTCACAAGAATTTGTGAATGGAAAATAGGTTGACTTATTATAAAGCAGGAAGAATATAAGAGGCAATCTGATATAGAAGGTTATTTTTTAAGGATTTATTGGCAAAAAATTGAAAGCAAAGGTTGAATTATTAAAAAAAATTTAAAGATGAGATTATTAGCAGGTAATGGAATATAGGTTAGATTATTCACAACCATTTTTCCTAAAATAATATATCCACCATCTAAAAGTTTTATTTTTCTTAATTCTCATAAACAATCTTTGTGGAAACCTTATTAAGGAATAGAGGGTGTAACAGAGATTTACTTCTTCCATTATCTAGAATAATCCTTTTCAGGCTAACAAATAGAGCAACCAAATCCAAAGATTCTCGTTTTCGGTGTTAAGTTATACTTTCGCCGTTTTTCAAACCTTGTTTCATTTGACCATCGTGTACTATTCATTAACAAAATTTGACTATTATATTGTCGTTAATTATAAGTTAAAATATAGCCATGTAATCTTATTTGAATTATCTCGATCTAAAAAATATTAATTTGTTTCTATAAAATTTTTTGATAAACATAGATATTAACAATTAAAAACGACTAAAGTTGTACATCGGGAAATGTAAAAAATTGTGCAAGATTTAATGAACAGAGGTTGTATATAAGACTGGCTTAAACCTTATTTAAAGAACGGGAAAGCGAGTCTTCCCCTCAAAAGAAAAAAGAAAATTAGTTTTTTAAGCAGTGATCTTTGATAATCTGAATGGGCCAAATAATATAGAGATAGGATAAACCGTCTAAAATAACAAAGCTGAGGGAAAGCATAGAAAGCAAACCTTTGCCAAAATTCACAACAGATTCAAACCAGGTCCCTCAAATCTAAGGTAAATTACAAAAAACGTGCCCTTAAACAGCTTCTAATGATGCAACAGACTAAATCTTGACACTCAACGCACTGTCATACTCTGGTTTGCCTGTGCGGTCTCCTCGGTAACCTTATTGGCTTGAATTGTGTTTATTACATTTGCAATGTTACCCTGAAGCAGCAACAATGTAGAAGAAACAACGTATTAGTATGTACTGAAAGGCAGCCACAAAGAAAAAGGGAGCTCTAAAATGCATAGGAAACACTAAAATCCGTGAAACAAACCTAAATAGCTACAGAGAAAGATGAGTATTTGAAATTAAGGGGTTAGAGTAACTAGTTTTCTGCACTTGAAATTAAGGGTTAAACTAAAAATTGACAATCGACAAAGTTATGACTTTAAAGAGATTATCAGACGAGAGAAAACTATGTCCAATCTCAGTGAGACATTGCTCAACTTGTTTGGTACAAAATTTGCATTTGGAAAAATCACTTTAGTGTGTCACTTCTATGAAAAAAGTAAATCATGAAACAAGAATAATCACAAGTTCAAATTGTTTACACTTCATTTGCCAACATCAAGTGTTCGACTCTAGTACTCGAGTACTCTACAAACAATTTCTTCCAGAAATTCCAGATATCAAAAAGTCAAACACATTTGACTGCAAAAATTTACCCATAGAAAACAGTAAAATTATCTTTTCAAAGGCCTAAATAAGAATTTTAACCTCAATGAAATTTCCGTGTGTTTCATAATTAACCTGACGGTCATGGGTTGGGTTTGGGTTGGATCCAACCAGATGACCCAAACGCATTAATTTTATCAAGACCCAAACCCTAAAGGTCTGAAAACTTTAGCCACGTACCTGGTCAAGTCTAACGGGTCTAGAGTCGTAAATGGTGTTTGAATGAACCATAATTTAATTATTCATATATAATGTTTTATAAAGGTTCTATTAATACTAAAATGGGACTATAGCTTGTATATAAGTCTAATTTAAGTCTAAACAAATAAAAAAATGGTTCAAAGATGAATTTAAAATTGATTTTGCAGTGTTTAATGGATCGAGGTTCGAGCGGGTATGGCGGGTTTGGGACGGATCTAGGTCTTAAATGAATCCAAAGAGAGGTTAGACCAAGACCTAGACGAAGACTCGTTTATTTTTTGGACCTAAATGTAAACCTAGATTTTGTTGGTCTCATAAAATTGAACCCAGACCCATAAATTAAGGATAGGTTTGCCTAGGGTCTTAGACCCATGACCATCCCTGAACATGAACATAAAGCTGAACATGCATCCCACCTAATAATCTAACACAAAATTCAAAACAAGACAGTAACGCTCAAATGAAAAGGGTAAAAAGTACTAGTTTTTCTTTCTGGGATGTGCGTGTATTTATTTGCTTTTTTGGGAGGGGGAGAGGGGTGTTGGGACGAGGGGAGAGATGATTTTACAGTTTTAAAGTCTTACCCTCCATGTTCCTAGTTTTGACCGAAGGCTTTCCCATTGTTGCTGCCCAAACAATCGCTCAGTGCAGCGGCTGAACATACATATCCAATAAGCATCTCAGCAAAGATAAATGAGTAAATGTATTTGAAATAAAAAACAAAATATTTCAGAGCCAGTACTAAAACAAAAGTTTTCAAATACACCTCACAATGACGACTTGATTCATCTGATCCATCTTACAATCAAGCAACTTGACAGTAATGGCCTTTACAACCCAATACGCTACCTCATCATCATTGATCTGAATCACACCTTGCATCAATTTATAGAGGTAAAACCAAGACTGCTAAAAACATAATAAACAGGGAAGCAACTCACTCTAAGAGTATCCTTGATAAGAGCATATGGAATTTGCCCGGATTCACTAGAGGCAAGATCAACCAATGACATCAGTCTCATCTTCACCAGACAATCTTCATGAACAAGGCCTAAACGAAAACCAAAGGCATGTTTACATCTTTCAGCAATCTTTCAAGTGTTTTGTGATCTTGAAGAATGCATTAAAAAGAGATTGATAACTCAAATACCAATTAGAAGACTGTTCTTTATTATGAAAAACATTTTAAAATCCACCACACAAATCCTAATAAATAAACATAACACATGTCTCAAATCATCTCTGCAATAATTCCATTTCATATATGTGGTTGGGCTCTATGTTCATAATATACAGACGGTCACCCAACAGAATGTTAACAAGCATCAGAAGTATAATGGGCACAAAAATATTACCATAGCTCTTCAGCAAGTCAGATTTTGCTGTCTGAAATTCCAAGTAAGAATCCAGCCTCTGAGTGAGGAGGATCTTCAGAAGTTGATATAAAAGTGAGTATTTGGCATCACTCTCCAGTTGTGCTACTGATGGCATGTCCAACAAATCACACTGCAAAACATTAACATATACATTCACATCCTTTTAGATCTCCCTAGACAGAGGAGGTGATAGCTCTAAAGGCAAAAGGTAAAGGTGTCCACGATGACACGAGATATACCCAAACTTGCAACCAAATCCGACTTTGACCCGACTTCAAAATGAATTTAAAATTATGGAAAACCAAAGTGGACACAAGATCTAATTTTTAACCAACATGAAATATTTAATCCAATAACCAAATGAACACTTCTAGCAAAAACATAAAACATTATAATTCAAATAAAACTCTGCACTAGTTAATAGTTATGCTTGTTTCTTCGAAAAAGAAATAAAACTCAAAACCTAAATTACTTGAATATGAAGTTCGAAAAACCGTTTATTTTTAAGAAAAACAAAAGGCATTCAAAGAAGAAAATAACTTTGGAAAATTCTTCATATTCTCATTATAATAGTTTTTTTCTAAAGTGGTATATACGACAAGGATAATGATTGTTTTCAAGCTCTTGATACTAAAGTATGAATATCATGTTGTTTTAAGTATTATATATGTTTTGAAATTGATTTTTAAGTTTTAGCGAAAGAGTGCGCTTTGTCTACAAAAAGCTCACGCCTTTGCCTTGTACTTTGCGCCTAGGCTCCAAGGACGTTTAGCGCCTCGGTGCGCATCGGACTTTTTAAAACTAAGATCTCAATCAATATTCATGTCACCCGACCCTAGTTTCATATTTGTCCTTCAGTTAAAAAAAATTACGTAAGTTATAAGACATTCTAAGAAAATTATCTCGTGTAAATATTAGAATGGGATACATACGTACCTGAAACATATCAGGAGCCTTCACAAACTCAACTATAGCATTGGCAGCATCCTCTTTGACTTCATTCATAGCATGTTCATCTTCAGGGGCGAATGTTGCCAAATATTTTGCAAGGAAGTTGAATGATTCCTTTCCAGAGCTGAAACAAAACAACAGATCATAATTAAATGATGAAAAAAGGGATAGGAACAAGATACTTATGTGATGGTATGTATAAGAGGGGGGAGGAAAGGATACCTTTTACTCTCTTTTAAAACTTTGAAAACTGCGAGATAAAGCTCTCTCTGATCTTGGACAGTAAGATCCCATTCCTTCAAGAAAGTATCAATTTTCATGATAGAAAGAATAACATGCTCAGTAACTTTACCACTGACAGCAAAGTTGAGGGCCTTCAAGTAGAC
>NC_080050.1:14345848-14348348 GCF_026212465.1 Amaranthus tricolor | reverse complement strand
ACCATCTATCATGCCAGAATCGGACTGAAGTACCGCGCCCAACTTTTAAGATCATACCCTCTTCTACAATGGATCTGATTTTGGATGTGATGGCTTCATCGCTCTGAAGTTGTGCCCATCTTCCTACTTTCACCTTCCTGAGAGTTTCTGACGAGGCTTTAAATCCGAAAATTTCGTGAACGGACATCAGGATTTTTTTCCACAGACTATTATCAGATTCGGAGAAGCGCCACCACCATTTGAATAATAATATCAAGTTTTTTTCCATCATATTTCCAACCCCTAGGCCACCGAATTCTTTTGGAAGTTCTATATGTTCCCATTTGATCATAGGGCATCCTACCTTTTCTCCCCTAGCTCCATTTGCAGCTCCCTATAAGAATCTTCGTTGTATTTGTACTATTTTCTGAGCAATGATTTTCGGCATTTTGAACATGCTCATGTAGTATACGGGCAGGCAGTTGAGGACACTCTTGATAAGCGTAATTCTTCCCGCTCTTGATAGAATTTTTGATTTCCATGCTGCTAAACGGTTCTGTATTTTTTCTACCACCGGCTTCCAGGCTATGCTTCTGTTCATAAGATCTCCAAGCGGGAAGCCCAGGTATTTAAACGGGCATGTTGAATGTAGGCACCCAGTGTGCTTCGCAGTTTCCTCAGCCCAAAAACAATCTGACGGATTCTAGGAGATAAAGCAAGACTTGCTATAGTTTAGGCTCAATCCGGACATCATGGCAAAAACATCAAGGATTCTGAAGTAGTTCGTTATACACATGTCGTTTCTGAGCGCAAAAATAAGGATGTCATCAGCAAATTGTAGGTGTTTCAGATTCACCTTTTCCTTTCCTATACGGACTGCCTCGATCAGGTTCCTTTCCTCTGCCTTTTTGAGGAGGTACACCAATGCTTCACTGACCAGTAGGAAGAGATATGGTGACAGGGGGGTCACCCTGCCTCAGACCCTTTTCCATCTTGAACGGTTATAAAGGGGGAGCCATTGAGTAGGATTGACATCGATGTTGTAGTAACACAGTCCATGATCCACTTTATCCATACCCTACCAAATCCTAACTTTTCCATGACTTGTTTCAAGAAGTTCCAGTTAACAGAATCGTATGCCTTTTGGAAGTCTAGTTTTATCAGAGTTCCAGGGATCTTTCTTTTTTTCAGCCATCTAATTGATTCATTTGCGATCAACACGCCATCTAGGATTTGTCTGTTCGCAACAAAGGCGCTTTGGGATTCATCAATCAGAGAGGCCATAACTTCTTTGAGACGGAAGGAGAGGATTTTGGAAATGATTTTGTAGAGGGAGCCCACCATGCTAATAGGTCTGTATTGTTCAATGGATGTCGGGTTTTCCACCTTCGGTATCAATGTAACCCAAGTGACATTCAACTGTCTTGCAGAGCTACCTGTTGCGAAAAACTCCATGACTGAGTCGTAGATCTCATCCTTGATGGTATCCCACATCTCCCTGATGAACTTGAAGTTGTACCCTTCAAACCCCGGAGCCTTATCAATTCTGCATGCCCATACTGCGTGCTTTATTTCCTCTCTTGTTGGAGTTCTTTCCAGGAGAAGTGATTGTTCCTCCGTTATTTTCGGATGATCGTCCATGGAGAAATCCAACACTGGGACCTGTTCTTGGATATAGCTCTGTTCAAAGAAGTTTTTGATTTCTGTTTTTAGGTTTGCGACTCCCTGTATGTTTCTCCCCTTGATGTTTGTTTGGATGATCTCATTATTCTTTCTTTTGAGCACTGTAGATGCGTGGAAGAATTTCGTATTATGATCTTTCAGTTTGAATCCGTACGATCTTGCTCTTTGTCTCCAGATTCTCTCTCTTCTTATACTCCACTGATGAAGTAGGCTATTTGCCGCATTTAGCCTGGCCTTCTCCATGGCATTGACATCCCTTTCGTCGCTCGTTTGTTCAAGAACATGTATAGCTGATTCGAGCTCTGAAATTTTATCATCCATGTGATCAAAATTTTCTTTTTTTCCATGCCTTCAGGGGGGCTTTAGGATTTTCAGTTTGTTCTGCAGAGATTCATTCGGGAGACTTTGCCATTCATTAATGAGGAATTGTATATGTATATATATATATATATATAATATATATATATATATATATATATATATATATATATATATATATATATATATATATATATATATATATATATATACATATATGTATATATATATATATATATATACGTACATATATACATTTACGTATATATATATACATATATACATATAAATACACACACACACACACACACACACACACACACATATATATATATATATATATATATATACACACACTTATATATATATTAATATATATATATATATATATATATATATATATATATATATATATATATATGTATATATACATATATATATATATTATATATACACACACTTATATATATATATTAATATATATATATATATATATATATATATATATATATATATATAT
>NC_080050.1:14304255-14341755 GCF_026212465.1 Amaranthus tricolor | reverse complement strand
AATGCAATCCACCGGTTTTACAAAGATCTCTAGGGGCCCCGTCTTGCAAATCCATTAGAATAAATATAGATGTGATGAGGAAAGGTGCTCAGGTAAAGTCTAGGGATATTGATGTGCTTACTAGGAATGTTACGGACCAGGAAATTAAATCTGCACTCTTTGGGATAAATGATAATAAAGCTCCAGGTATTAATGGGTTCAACGCTTATTTCTTTAAAAGAACGTGGGAGGTGACTAAGAAGGATCTCGTAAAGGCAATGCAATTTTTCTTCAAAGAAAATTGTATGTATATGCCAGTTAACTGCACCACCCTAGCCCTTATCCCCAAGGTTGCCAACACAGATTGTGTATTCAGACCAATTGCTTGTTGTATGGTGATATACAAAGTCATCTCAAAAATCCTCACAGCTCGACTTCCGGTGGTGATTGGGAAGCTAGTTGATCAGGCTAAATCTGGTTTCATCCCGGGGAAACAAACCTCAGATAGTATTTTATTGGCAGTGGAGTTGGTTAAAGGGTACACTCGCAAATATAATATTCCGAGATGTATGATCAAGGTAGATATGAAGAAAGCGTACGACTCTGGATTGGAAGTTTCTTAGATGTGTTATGGAGGAGATGGGTCTCCCGAATAAACTTGTGAAGTGGGTTCATCTGTGTGTCACAACGGTCTCTTTATTGGTCCTGGTTAATGGTGCTCCGGTCAAGCCTTTCAAAGCTGCGAAATGGCTTTGACAAGGTGACCCCCTTTCCCCTTACCTCTTTGCTTTGTGTATGGAGTACTTATCCAGATTAATGAGAGATACTTGCAAGGACCCCCGCTTCTGGTTTGCTGTTTGTTGATGATCTCCTTTCACCCCAAGTGTAGAAAAGTGAGTATCACTCATTTGTTGTTTGCTGATGATCTTCTCATGGTTTGCTAAACCGATATGGATTCGGTGGCTTGTATGATGCACACTTTCCAAGGTTTTTCAAGGGCTTCAGGGTTGAGGTAAATGAAGGAAAAAGTAGCGTGTACATTTCAAGGGTGTCTAGAAACACCAAATTAGAGGTGCTGGAGTTTCTAGGGGTGCAAGAGGGTGACTTCCCTTTTCGGTACCTGGGAGTCTCCTTTTATTCAAAGAAGCTCAACATTCATGATTGTTGGCCACTATTAGAGAAAATCTTGGGAAAAATCAAGTTCTGGTCTTTAAGACTTCTCTCTTTTTAGGGGAGAGTGCAACTGGTCAGATCAGTCATTAGGGGAATGCAAAACTTCTAGGCACAAATCTTCTATCTTCCAAAAAAACTCATTAAAATGGTTAAAGACATTTATCGCTCGTTCATCAGGACAGGCCAGGAAGGTATTTCGCGTAAGGGGGCCGTGGCGTGGGAGAGAATACTTCTCCCTTTCACAAAGGGAGGACTAAATATGAAAGATATGTACAAGTGGAATAAGGCGGAAATGCTTAAGCAGTTGTGGAACATTGCTAGTAAGAAGGAAAATCTCTGGGTGAAGTGGGTTCACAGCTACTATATGAAGAACCAGGAGATACAGACAGCCAACGTCTCCATTCATGCCTCTTGGAGCTACAAAAAGATCATCAAGTAGAGACAATTGTTTCCTGTTTTGGGGGGTTCGACGTATGTTGTCAAAGAGGGGAATTTCTCTATTAAGACCACCTATGAGGCTCTTATAGCAAAAAAGGAAAGGGTAAAATGGGGGAACATCATGATTCGAAGCAAAGCTACTCTGAGCCCTAGATTTATAACTTGGTTGGCAGTCCAGAATAGGCTTTTTGCAAAAGAGCGCATAAGCAGATGGATGGAAGATTGCAAAACTGACTGTGTCCTGTGTAATAGGGGAAGTGAGACTCTGCAACATCTTATTTTTGACTGTCAGAACTCCAGAGAAGTTCGTGCTAGGGTCTTCAGTATTCTTGATTGACCATGGCATGTTGGATCCTGGGATGAAGAAATCAAGACTATGGCCAAGTTCAACCGCAAGAGAACAAATAAAGCAAATTAATTGTCGTGTGTTGGACTGAAATGATATATGGAATCTGGATGCTGCAAATCCAAAAGATTTTTGCATCAAAAAATTATTTGGTGTCAAATGTTGTAAGATGTTATTTTTAGAACAGCTGGGAGGGTTTTAGATAGGATGATAGATCTACTTTTTAGGTGAATGGGTTTTGGAAGAGGCAGTTTGATAGTGAGAAATCTCCTTTTCTGTGGGTTGTTGGCTTGCCTATCAGATACGCTTAGCTTAGGATCATATCAAGCCTAAGCTTTTTTAATACATTTCTCTTTTTTGTTGGTATATATCCATATATCTATTTGACCAAAAAAAAACATAAATAAACCTATTAAATATGTTTGATATCATACATAAAAATTTTAAAAATAAAAGTAATAATTTTGTTAATTTATAAATTATTAGTCTTCACAAATATTATAAATAGTTAAGAAACTTTTAGTTAAGTACTTTGGGGAAAAAAATTATGACAATTTGATACTTTTAGTTTATTATGTTTTTAAAAATGATAAATCACTTAGTTCAATTAATTTTTAGAATAGCTAAAATTGGAAAGTTGATTAATTTATTTGGCTCATAAGCCAACAGAAGTAAATAAAAATTTTCCATCATAGCTACATAGAATAACACATGAAATTTTTTAATCTTTTTTATTAGATTGTATGATTTGAAATTTAATTTTGATTATTTATAAACAATAACAGAAAAAGACATATTAAAAAGCTTGATATTATATATAAAAATTTTAAAAATAATATTAAGATTTTGTTAATTTATATATTAATTAGTCTTACAAATATTATAAATAGTCAAGAAACTTTTAATTAAGAAAAAAAATCATGACAATTTGATACTTTTAGTTTATTCTATTTTAAAAATGGTAAATTGCTCAATTTAATTTAATTTTAGAATGAATAAAACTGAAAGGTTGATTAATTTTATTTGCCGCATAAGCCAACACAAGTCAATAAAAATCTTCCATCATAGCTCCATGAGAATGACACATGAAATTTTCTAGTCTTTTTATTAGATTGTATGGTTGTATGCTTTTAAAAATGGTAAATTAAACAATTTAATTAACTTTTAGAAAAGGTACAAATGACAGGTTAATTAATTTTATTTGTCGCATAAGCCAAAATCAACTAATAAAATTCTTCCATCTTAGCTCCATTAGAATGACTCGTAAAATTTTCCAGTCTTTTTATTAGATTGTATGATATGATATGATTCTATTATATGAGGTGATGACAATGATAAAAATAATGAACAAAATTATACAATTTAATACTTTTAGTTTATTATGTTTTTAAAAATGGTAAACTACTCAATGTAATTAGTTTTTATAATAGGAAAAAATAATAGGTTGATTAATTTTATTGCCATGTAAGCCAACATCAACAAATAAAACTATTCCATCTTGTAGAGCACTATAAGAATGACACATGCAATTTTTTAGTCTTTTTATTAGAATTGTATGATTTTAAAAATTGTAAATTACGCAATTTAATTAATTCTTAAAATAGATAAAAATGATAGGTTGATTAAATTTATTTGTCATGTAAGCCAACATCAACAACTACACTTCTTTCATCTTGTGGAGCTCCATGAGAATGACACGTGGAACATTTCGGTATTTTTATTATATTGTATGATATGGTATGATTTTACAAATGGTAAATTATTATTTTTATTATGATTACTTTTATTTGCCACGTAAGCCAACATTAATAAATAACTTTCTTATATCTTGTGTAGCTCACTGACAATAACATGTGGAATTTTTTAGTCTTTTTATTAAATTGTATGATTTTATCTAGTATAAAAAAAGTTCAATGTTATAGAAATTATAAATTTTGTTAGAAAATGACAAATGACATATTTTAAGTGCTTTATCATGTATTATTGGGTGATGTGGACAATAATATTGCTAGCACGTCAATTTCCACATTTTTTTTTCAAAATCATCAATTTCACAAAAATTTACTTTTAGATAGAATATATAATCAATAATTAATTTTTCAATCAAGAAATTATTATGTTCCTATAAAAAACTTATATCAATTATTACATTTTATTGATATTATAATTTGATAACTATAAGTGCAATTGCATCTTTATTTAAAATTTATATTTATATGTATTTTCTTACTAACAAGCTTTATGCATTGAGCGAGTTTGTATACTAATTTTTATTGAATTACGAGTATGAGTATGAGTGTATATATATATAAATTATCGTTATCACATAATTATCGTTATCACATAATTATCGTTATTACATACCCATTATGTAAATTACATACATACTATATCTTAATATCACATAGACGATACAATAGCTTCTAAATAACCTCATGTAAAGTCACCTGTAGCATCTGCTCCCATTATAAGGGAACAGCAGATGAGAATCGGTCAGTTAATAAGCCGAGTATAAAAACTTGCCAGCATAATACAAGTATACAAATATGTGCATTTCAATAAGTAATATACAAAATGATTTATGCAATATAGAGAATTCATTTTTTTTTGTTAATTTTATATATTTAACTTCTGATTCTTCTGC
Source organism: Amaranthus tricolor (assembly GCF_026212465.1). NCBI lineage: Eukaryota > Viridiplantae > Streptophyta > Magnoliopsida > Caryophyllales > Amaranthaceae > Amaranthus > Amaranthus tricolor. Next base: position 14,337,175 of record NC_080050.1, on the reverse strand, counting down.
TTGAGTACTAGGGCGTGATTTACTAACACTTCTGCTTGAGCGTTAGGACATGGAATCCGATTACTTATTTAATGAATGCAACACATATCATCTTTGTTTGATATATGTACGGGTCTATTAGGATGAGGTAAACCAAAACCCTTAATTTAGTGGGAGTCGTCACTCCTCCAATACAATGTTGCTCGAGGCACAGGTCAGGATAAATAACCTTACTGTGTTCACCGTATTTTACGTGCCGAAAAACACGTCCCACGTTTTTTACATGCCAGAAGCATGTTTTGGCAGCTCCTTACTATCAATCATTTTTCTTATCATGTTACTGTTTTCATATAATGCAACATTACAATAACATATAATAGAAATAAATTTATAACAATTTAAATATAAATAATCATTTATCATAAAATCAAACCAAAACTTAAATGGGTCTTTAGTATTTATTTATAGATTAATTTTCAATTAGCTTTATTAATATCATAATAATCCATTTCTTAAATATCTATTTATTATAAATGATAAAACAAATAGTTCCATCATAAATAAATACTAAAAATATCTTTAAAAGGACATATTGGGTTTGTTATAGATCCTAGCCCATTTATCCAAATTTTTAGAAAATAAAATTTTATTTTATTTCATTAATTTCTTAATAGCTTAGTTTTAGATTTAGTACATGAATAATTAATTTCCTTAAGATTAAAATCCAAAAACAGTATTTTAAAAATTAACTTATTATTGAATGAGTTGTTGTATATTTTTATTCACCAAAATAAAATAATTTTAATTATTTTTTTCACTTTTCTTTCTTTTCGCATATTGTAACAATTTAGATTATTAATTTATTTCTTTTTAAAATTTAAATATCACAAAATTTTACAAAAATTATTTAAATGAAAAATAAATGTGCAGTAACAGTAAAATAAATTATTTTTCGACAATTATATACTTTAACTCAAATTATGAATTTCCTTATTTTTTGCGTTTTTTTAGCAAAAATTTACAATAATATTTATACTCAACTATAATTCACGAAATTAATACACAAATTATATCTCATATATATTTTTGTACGGAAAGATTTTAATTTAAAAATATTAATATTTACTATTTTAATTAAAATTATTTCTGATTATGCGGTTTTAGGAAATTAAAATGAATAAATCATATAAATTAATTTACAATAAATCAAATCACCAAAATTAGCCACAAAATTAGCCACATATTAAATTTAGCATAATATAATGTAAATAAATATATGTAAGAATTTATACCTTAATAATTTCACTATTAATCGGTTTCCTTATTTGTGGAATTTCTAGCCACAAAATTAGCTTCCTCCCCTCGAATTTCTATAATTAATACTAAATACTATTATTAGGGGATTTTTAACGATTTTTAGCAATTTTTCTAGGGTTTTTAGAGATGTTTTAGGAATTAGTTTTTATGTGTGATTAATTTTCTGATTTTCTTCTTGTTTTTTTTTTCTTCCTTTCCCCACTGCTGTATATATAAGCTTGTTTTAATTTTTATCTTTGTTTTTTTATTATTGATTTCTTCATGTATAAGTAATTTTGTAGATAATGCAAAATATTAAAAAAAAACAAGAAAAAAAAAACTAATACTATTACACCTAAGTCTATGCCGCCACCTCACATTAGTATCTAGAAGATATATTTTTTTTATTTTTATTTTTCATAAAATAATATAGGAAATTATTATATGTAATTTAGCTAAACTTAAAATTTAAAACACAATATAATTATTAAACCGAGAGAGAGAAAAAAAATGACATTATCAAATATAATAATAAAAAAAAACTTATAATTTAAGCCTAAAATTCTATTGCAAGAGAAATAAAATATTAAAATAAATTAAGAACTTGGAAGAAAAATGAAACTAGAAATAATCAAATAAAATAATAATTGAATATGTCAAAATATTTTTTCAATTAGTATTGGAATCACATAGCCTTTGTCTCCATGTTTCTTGTTGCTGGATTTTATATATTCTTGTGATGAAAATGGCAATGTATTTGACAACTGCAAGTCAAGAAATAACAGCACGGATAAATTAATACTTATTGAACAATGAAAACCCTTAAGATAATAATTGCCATGGATCTCAATTGAACGATGAAAACCCATAAATTAATAATTGCTATGGATCTCAATTTGAGTTAGATGATGAAGTTTGCGTACAATACGTTTGATACTTTAAGCTAAAACGTGCTATTTTTTAATAGATTAGTACTATTTTAAGTGTAAATGGTGTTATTCTGTTTTTGTATAATAGACTCTCAAGTAAGGGCATCATTAATGATGATCTAATATTAGGTCACATGACCAAACTATAAGGAAAATAATAATAATGGTGATCTAATATTAGGTGGGTTAAGAGAAAGGTTGGGTAAAATGGTCATAGGGTGATCCGTTCTGGTGAACGGTTATCCTATTTTTTTAAAAAAATTTTTTGCCACGTGTCGGCTCTTGATTGGTCGTTGCAAATCTGACCTCTGCACGCCTGTGATGCCCCTGACGCGCGTCAATCAGCAAGCCAGGTGGCTGCATGTGATTGGGTGCAAAAATATACCCGTTTTTTGCCTTTAACGGCTATTTTCGTATTTAAATAATTTTTAAAAAAAAAATTATACCAACGGTCATATTTTTTCGAGATCTATAAAATGAGACCCATATTGATATTTTTTGACATAATTTTATATTTACATATTTTGTTCTTATTTTCCTACTTTTTTTGTTAAAAAAATACCAAATTAGTCATTTCAAAAATCCCCAAAAAAAGTATGGATTCAAATAACCTAGATTATGGAAGAAATCCATGTAAAAAAATCTTCTAACAATCAAAGTGCTCAAATTCAGTATCAAAATCCTCCGTTCAATCCTCCATTTTCTCAAAATACTCCAAATTCTTCTTACTATATTCCTCAAAATATCCCAAATTCATCTTATTATGTTCCTCAAAATACCCAAAATTCTCAAACTAAGTTTCACCACCATCATCAATCTCACAATGTCAACTCTAATATTAATATCTATTCAACTCCAATAAGGGGTGAAAGTTTAGACGAAAATGAGATGGAGTATGATGATGATGATGAGGACTAAAATGAAGGTAATGATCAAGATGATCAATATGGTGAAGATGGAGGAAATTTTGTTCATCATTTTGATGCAAGTCTTTACAGCCAACCATCATTTCAAGATCTAGTTTCACAATTTGGTTCACCACCGAGCTTCACTCAATTGGTTAAACCATCTCAACAACTACCTAATAATAATGATGAAGCCCCTATACCTTCAAAGAAAAGTTGGGATTTGATTGAAGATATTGCTCTCATATGTTTAGTCATGAACACAAGTACAGATCCAATTGTGAGCACCAACCAAAAGATAAGAGTGAGGTGGCAGAAAGTTAAGGAAGCTTATGAAGCAGCGAGGATGGAACGACCCCATCTAATCCCACGAAGAACCGCCGACATGCTTAAATGTCGTTGGGGTAGAGTTGCTCCAGCATGTTTGAAGTGGTCTGGAAGTTATGATGAGGCTCTTAGAAGGAAGAAGAGTGGCACGACAAACGAAGATGTGCTTAAAGAAGCGCATTTAATCCATCAAAGAAAACACGGTAACTTTAACTTGATTGAGCAATGAAAAATCTTAAGAAAGTATAAAAAGTGGAAGCAAGTGGTAAAAAGTAATCAAAAAAAACAATTGGATGAACAACCAACTGGTGATGTTAGTAGTGAAAGTAGTGGGAAAAGATCAAGGACGGAAGAAGATTCTGAAACACCAACAACTGAACCTCAAGGAGGATCATCCACTCACCCCGAGGGTGTGAAGAAGGCTAAGGCTCGCATGACTGGGAAAATGGTTGCAGATCAATCAATTCAAGCTTTGAGTGCATTTGGAGAGAGTCTTCTACTTAATTCAGAAATAATGAAAGAGAAGACAGAACTTCAAAAACAAAAAGAAGCCCGAAAACAAAAACAACTTCAACTGAAAGAATATCAAATGAACTGGGAGATCTATGAATCATTAAGCAAAAAGGAAACTCTTCAGCCATGGGAAGCTGATATGATGTTTCAACTTGGACAATACCTTCAGAATTACATTCGTCAGTAGATTGTTTAATTATGTAATGTCTTAATTATGTTTTAATTATGTATTGTTTTTAATGATGGTTTAATTATGTAATGTTTAAAAATGATGTTACAATTATGTAAGGTTTTCATGCATTGGTTTTCTCAAATCTATCACCTTTACGGATAATGGAAGTTGTCTCCAACAACGATCCATGGTTCACTACCAACATTGATGCAACTGGTAGAAAAGGTCTAAGTGCTTTACAAAAGTGTACTGCAGCTCTTCGTATGCTAGCATACGGGGTGGCTGCTGATCAAATTGATGAGTACCTCCGAATTAACGAAAGCACAGCACGAAAAGCACTCAGTCATTTCACAAAGGGAATAATCAACCAATTTGGGCAACATTATTTGAGAAAACCAACACCACAAGATTTGACGAGATTATTAGCCTTTAGTGAAGAACAAGGATTCCCTGACATGATTGGTAGTGTTGATTGCATGCATTGGGAGTGGAAGAATTGCCCAGCAGCATGGAAAGGGCAATATCAAGGCCGAGCTGGTGTTGCAACATTAATTCTTGAAGCTGTCGCCGATCATGACCTATGGATATGGCATGCCTTTTTTGGGATGCCAGGTTCATATAATAATCTCAACGTGCTATATCGATCACCTCTTTTAGTTGATTTGATTGAAGGAAGGGCACCACCTGTCAATTTCACGGTGAATGGAAATCAATACGGCATGGCTTACTATCTCACTGATGGCATTTATCCTAAATGGGCTACTTTTATTCAGTCTATTACTGAACCGCAAACAACAAAAGCAAGGTTATTTTCCCAACATCAAGAAGCAGCAAGAAAGGATGTGGAGCGAGCATTTGGGGTGTTGCAAGCTCGATTTGCAATAATTAGAAAGCCCTCACTTGCTTGGGATGAAGAACGACTCTCTGATATAATTACTTCTTGTATAATTATGCATAATATGATAGTGGAAGATGAAAGAGATACATATACACACTATGCTGATAGTAGAGAGTTCATGGGAGATCGCCCAAAAGGTCAATCAGAAGGTACAAGTGGATTAAATGATGACTTTGAGTATTACACAGATAGAATTGTTGATATCAATCGATACTTGGCAAATAAGGATGATGTTGAAGATCAACAAACACATTTATCCTTAAAAGATGACTTGGTTGAAAATATCTGGCAAAAGTTTGGAGAGAACCGCAATTAATGTATCATTTAAAATTTTAGTTTTTTAATTTGTGTATTTATTTTATGTATGTGCATTGTAATATTTATTTGAAGTTAACGAATTTTTCTTAAATATTAAAAACTATTTATTAAAAATTATATTTATATTTATATTTATTAAAAAATATTATTTTTATTAAAAGAATAATTTTTTTTAATTAAAAAATAGTAGATCTATTTTAATCAAATAAAAAATTATATTAACTTTATACATGAAAATATTATCATAAAAAAATAAAGATAAATGTTAGATAAATTAAGGGAGAGAAATTATGGTGAGGTAGAAAAAAGTAAGAAAGAGAGGATGCATTGTTAATAAAATTAGGTTGAAAGATGAAATTTTAGGAGAGAGAAAAATTGTGAAATAGTAAGATGACCTTTTTTTGGGTCATGAGTAAGGATGCTCTAAGGAATACAACTTTTAACTTTTATAAACTTTTACTAACCTATTAGCTCAACTTGGTAGAGCACTATGCAAATGCATAGAAGATGTAGGTTCAACTCCTACATAGGCTATTTCTTTTTAACCTTGCATTCTGTTTTAGTTTTTGCACAAGTTGACAAGTGCACTTTAGCAACTTCAAGGGTGCATTTTTGCTGCTTCAACTCCTACATAGGCTAATTTCTTATTAGTTGTGTGGCAGCAAATAAACACTTTTATAACACAAATAAACACTTTTTCACCAAAAAATATTACACTTGGTATAACTAACATATAAGTAACCACCAAATGAAAAACTAATATAAGGATTTTTTTTTTTCTATAAGACACGCTCATTGTCAAGGTTTACTCAAAAAAAAATTATTTTTCAGGAAAATAAGTAAAGAAAATTAGCATAGAAAATAACACTAACACCGGACCTGTAAACAACACCAATGATACTTTTAAAACACAAACAAATTTTAACCTCAAAACAACACAATATATATATATATATATATATATATATATATATATATATATATATATATATGTATATATATATATATATGTATGTATATATATATATATATATATATATATATATATATATATATATATATATATATATATATATATATATATATATATATATATATATATATATATATATATATATATATATATATATATATATATTGTTAAAGTTTTTGGATAGAATTATGAATTCTAGGATTTGATTTTGGGCAGTACCGAAAAAATCTGTTGTGCTATTATAATTGTGTTACGCGATGGAAGTTTTTCCGGCACTTCATTTTGTTTTCGGTTATTGAAATTGGTAAAGTTCATTGGTTTTTTTTACTTGAAATAAGTTTTTTTTTTTTTCTTCTTTTTCGTGAATATTTCTTGTGGGAACTTTAGTAGAGAACGTAGGAAATATAAATTTCACACACTAACACTATGATAAGGAAGGGGAGGGATAAGTAAGGAGACCGCTTCTTGTTTGTTTAGATGGGAAAAGAAAGGAAAATGATTGTTTTCCCTCCAAATGTTTCCACTTTAAGAGAGATTATATTCTTAACATAGTTTGTCCATGTGTCCCTCCAAACCCCTTCCTTCCAAATCCCTCCACTGCCTTTTTGTTATCCAAACAATGGATCCTTCATTCTTTCAAGTTTTTCCCCTTTCTTTCCTTCTATTTTCCTCTATCCAAATATAGTGTAAAGTATTTCAGCTACCAGACTGAATGTGGGGTGTTAACCATCAGTACCATGCACTCAATGAATCCATTCCTTTAAGAAACCAAGTTGTGGCCTTCTCTAACTCACACAAAACGAACAAACTCCTCTCTGACTCGCAAGGCATTCAATTCCTTCTGATATGATCAGGTTCACTCCCTAAGCATATGAAGGTTGTGATCTTGTTTCACTCACAAAATCAAAAGAATTCTTCACTCACATTCTTGAAGAAAAGGAAATAAGTCCAAAATCTTACTGAAAACTGAAATACACTTAGAATGTTGGCCTATATATAGGCGTTAGGAAACTAATGAAGGAGAGTAAACCAGGTACAAACGGTCACCCATCTAAAATGCTTTACAATAGCGTAAGTCACAATACAGCTATTCAATTTAAATGATAACATGCTTGGTTGCACGTGTCTATAACCAAGCTTGCTCCTTACTTTGCCACCGCAGTAGTGTCTTAGAACCCTCAGTACTTTGACCATGTAGTGTGCCTTTGGTAGTAGCTTTAACCTCCAATTCAGTGGCCTTCTCTATGTTGCCTAGCACACTTTATACTTAGTACTTGGTTCAATAATGTCAGGCTCAATGTTCCTCACATGTTTTCTTGTCCAAAGCTTATTAGGTAGTGGTTCAACAGGTTGCCTCAATTTATTTATGACATCTGTGATCTCTGCACCATTTGTGCTTTTTGAACCGTGAAGATTTGGTTTATTCCCCCTTCTTTTGAAGGAATTGTCCTCAATTTTGTGTTCCCTAAGAAGGGAGTTAAGTCTCCTATGTCGAATGTGGAGAATATGCCATATGCCTCTGGTAGGTCCATTTTGAAAGCATCGTCTCCAAATTTTTCTATTATTTGAAATGGTCCAATGGCCTTTGGCATTAATTTATTCTTCCTTTTGTGAGGAAACCTTTGTGATGGTACTTTTCATTAGCTTTCACTATGTTGTCATGCACTTGCTTATGAATTTCTAAGAGAGTTTCAGCTTGTTCATGATCATTAGGGTGGAACCTTTCATTAATAGGGAGATGAATTACTGTAATGGCAGTAAAGGCTTTACCCCATACACACATTCAAAGGGTGAGTACTTTGTGCTACAACTAGGAAAATATGTTGTAGGCAAACTCTACATGGCATAATTTTAAGTCCCAATCCCTAAAATTCTTGTTAACAAGTGATCTTAGTATAGACCCTAAGGTCTTTTTAGTCACCTCAGTCGGCCCATCAGTTTGTAGGTGATGAGATGTGCTGAAATAAAGCTTGGTGCCAAGCAGTCTCCACAGGGTGTTCCAAAAAGAACTTAGAAACTTGTTTCCTTATCAGAAACTATGATCCTGGGAACCCCATGCAGCCTAATAACCTTTGCAAGGTATAACCTAGCTATATTTTGAGCATCATCAACCTTTGTGCATGCAATGAAGTGAGCCATTTTGGAGAACCTGTCAATTACCACCATGATGTCTTTACCCCTATGTGTCCATACTGATTTATTCCAAAGGTCTATAAGCAACAGCTAATGGTTTGTTCTCTTCCCTATGAAACACCAATTTGGCTGTAATACAAGTATCTCAACTTAATATATACTTACCTACTGTCCCTAACATCTTTGGCCGGTAAAAGTTTTAAGCTAGCATGTCTACTGTTTTCAGTATCCCAAAGTGTCCAGCTAGGCTACGTTCACGCACTTCTTTTACTAGTAGCATCCTTAAAGGAAGTCTTGGTATACACAATCTATTGCCATTAAAAAGAAAGCCTTGATGTATGTGGTATGTACCATTAGGTTAATCTAAAAATCTTAGGTAGATGTCTTTGAAATCCTCATCATTTGGGTAGTGTTCTTTGATCATCTCAAAACCTAGTGTCTTGGACTCAAATAAGGCTAATTGGTTTTTCTTTTTGCTTAGGGCATCTGCTATGATGTTTGTTTTTCCTGATTAATACTTGGCTACAAAATCAAAGGTTTAAAGGTATTCTAACCACCTAGCATGCCTCTCATTCAGTTTCTTCTATCCATGTATATATTTGAGTGACTTATGATCAGTATGCAGTGTGAAGGGTTGAATTCTTTAATAGTGGGACCAATGCTCCAAAGTCCTAACTAAAGCATAAAACTCCTTATCATAAGTTGAGATTTTTAGCCTACGGTTGAGTTTCTCACTAAAGTAAGCTATAGGTCTTCCTCCCTGTACAAGGACTGCCCCTATTCCTGTTCCACATGCATCACACTCAACTTCAAAAGGTTGGCTAAAATCAAGTAACCTCAAGACTGGTGCTTTGCACATAGCTAACTTAATTTCTTCAAAAGCCTTTTGTGCCTCAAGTGTCCAACTAAACACTTTATTCTTGATGCACTCAGTAATAGGGCTCATAACATTACTAAAATTTTTTATGAATCCTCTGTAAAATGAGGCCAATCCATGAAATGATTTGACTTGTGTGATAGTGCAAGGTGTAGGCCAATATTTGATAGCTTCTACTTTAGCTTGGTCAAGTTTAATGCCCTCTCTTCCTATGATAAAACCTAGGAAATGAACTTCCTTCATCAGACAACTACACTTCTCTAGTTTTTCCGTATAGTTTTTCTTTCATAAGCACTTCCAACAGTTGCCTAAGGTGCAACATATGTTCTTGTAGCTCTTTGCTGTAAACTAATACATCATCAAGGTATATCACTAAAAGTTTACCAAGAAAAGGTTTAAGGACTTCATTCATGGATCTCATGAATGTGTTTGGTGCTCCTGTAAGTCCAAAGGGTATCACCAACCACTCATACAACCCATACTTGGTCTTAAAAGGCAATTTTCCACTCATTCCCTTCCTTCATCCTAATTTGTTGGTAATCACTCCTAAGGCCAAGCTTACTAATCCATTGGGGCCCTGCTAATTCATCCATCATGTCATCTATTCTTGGTATTGGAAACCTATACTTCGCAGTGATGTTGTCAACACTCATACTATCCACACACATCCTCCAAGTTCCATCTTTCTTAGGGACTAGTAGGGTGGGAACAACACATGGACTGAGGCTCTCTCTCTCTCTCTCATAACCTCTATTTAACAACTCTTTCACTTGTTTTTGCAATTTCTCAGCTTCCTTAGGGTTAATCTTGTATGCTGGCTTGTTGGGCAGTGAAGCTCTTAGCACTAGGTCTATTTGGTGTTCAATACCCCTTATAGGTGGTAGTCCCTCTAGTAAATCCTTAGGAAAGACATCTATAAACTCCCTAATTAAAGGCATGACTTCCTTAGGCAAAGAGTATTCTTCTAGATTAACTTCCTTGGTAAACAAAATCCACCCCAGATCTTGTTGTCTCAGTTCCCTAATGCAATTCTTCCTAGTGATTAGCTGTATGGCTTGCTTATTCTTTAGAGGGTATGACTTTATATGGGGGTAAGGGTATCAAGTCCTTCATCTTGCCTTCATGTTTCAGGGTATAAATGTTAGTGTATCCATCATGCTTGACCCTTCTATCATGCTGTCATCGCTTACCTAACAAAAATATGACATGCATCCATGTCTAGAACATCACACAGGATCTGCTCTTGGTATGAACCTATAGTTAGGGTGATCAAACTTTGCTTCTTTACTGAATCACTAGCCTTGTTGTCTAACAATTTGTAAGGGTAAGGGTGAGCCTGAGTGGTAAGTTTTAGCTCTTGAACTAGGTCCTGACTAACACAATTAGTCTAACTCCTTCCATCTATGATTAGGTCACACAACATATCCTTAACCCTATACTTGGTTTGGACAATGTTTTCCCTCTGATCAGATTTCTTCACCTTAGGTGTAGTGTGGAAACTTCTTTTGATAACTATGCTATGGTATCTCTCCTCCTCAGGATGGAGTTGTTCTCTATCACAATCTTCATCTGAATTAGTGGTATATTATGAAACAACTCCTGATTCCTTTTGTATGTAGGTACTATTAGGGTCTCCCTTTGAAGTCACGGGGTCTATCTCCTCCTCTCTCCTATTGATGGTCACAAATATTTCTTGGGTCTAGCTTTTTCCCTAATTTCCTTCCACTCCATCATAGTGAAAGCTCTGTTGTTAGGTACTCACTTTTATAGTAGACATGTATGTGGCTCTTGAAATAGACTACATCTTTGTTAGGTGTCACACTTTTTCCTTTGGAATCATTGCTAGGGTTAGTCTTAGAATGTGCTAAAGGATTAGGGCTTCTAGGGTGTGAGGTTTGACTATTCTTGTATAAGAGTGCCCTGATGATTGTATAGGCTTTTTCCTTGAGTGTTGCTCCAACAAAAGAGCATGATTACCTGCTAGGGTGACTGTGAGGATAAGGATTAAAGCGATCTTGATCCTCAAATCTTCCTTTAAATTAGCCAAGAACTTTCCCACTCTCATTTCCTCTAAATCACTAATATCACACAACAAAGATGGCAGGGTCGTTCCTGACCATAGGCAAAGTAGGCATTTGCCTAAGGCTTAGAGTTAGAAAGGGCCCTAAAATTAGAAAATGCTAGTTAATGAAGTAGACACTTAAAAATTTGCAATTTATGAGTAATTCTTTTATCATTTAAGAATTATATGACACGTCTATATTTTTAATGCTAATTATAATATATAGGGTCCATCTCTATTATTTTTTCAAACACTCGTTTAAGTTCTGAATCGTCCCTTCGTAGAAATGGCCCATTTCTTTCAGTTTGCCTAGGGTCCATACAGTGCCAGGAACGGCACTGACAGATAGCCTCTCCCGATCCTAAATATAACTGGCTACCGATCTATTCCCTTGTGTCAAAGTGTTCCATTGTACAGAAAATTGCTGTTAGTAATTATTAGGAACATATTTTCCTTCTTAAACTTCTCCCAAGAATCTATTCTATTTCTAGCTTCTCTCAATCTTTGCCTTTATACCCCTTCTAACCAAATTGTAGCCAACTTAGTTAATTTCACTTTAGCCATTTTGCATTATTTATCCACAAGTGTGTCTCTATACTCAAAATATCTTTCTAAACTTGTCTCCTAATCTACATAGACTTGAGGGTTTAAAGATTGTCCATCAAAGTTATTCACATCCACTCTAAGGGTTCTATCCTCCTAATTCCTGGTGTTCTGTACCCCTAGATTAGTCTGATTCCTATCTGGATTCAAGAATTCTGCCTCAGCAAGCATTTGGGTCAGATGTTGTACTGTCTCATCTACAATACCTCTCCTCTCTTCTGCATTCATGATGGCACAAAAAGGATTGTGTAGGTGAAAACTTAAAAAAAACCAACAATGCACCACAGAACAAACAAAAATACAATCACAGAATAAGATATAGATTCTTTTAAGTTCAAGAATCTTCAATTACTCTATTGTGATACAGAAAAAACACAATGCTCAAATGAAACAATGAATCCTAACCAATGAATCCTAAACAATGAATCCTAACCATTGTATGCCAAATTTCTCCTCTACTAAGAAAATTACAAAAGTTCTTACCAACACAATGCGCAAAATGATTTTTTATGTTTCCTTTGTTTTCTTGATTTTTCACGCCGTCACAGCAACTTGCTCTAATACCACTTTGGACTGAATGTGGGGTGTTAATCTTCAGTACCATGCAATCGATGAATCCAGGCCTTCAAGAAACCAAGTTATGGCCCTCTCTGACTCGCAAACGAACAAACTCCTCTATCTTCAATGTCAGAAACAGGTGTAGATGTTGATGATAGTTGAATCTTATGTCATGGCTTCACTCACCAAGACATTCAATTCCCCATGACATGACCAGTTTCACTCCCTAAGCATATGAAGGTTGTGATCTTGCTTCACTCACAAAATCAAAAGATTGCTTCACTTACATTCTTGAAGAAAAGGACCTAAGTCTAAAATCTTATTGAAAACTAAAAACTGAAAAATGAAAACTGAAATACACTTAGAATGTTGGCCTATATATAGGCGTTGGGAAAGAAATGAGGGGAGGGTAAAACAGGTACAAACGGTCACCCATCTAAAATGCTTTACAATAGCTTAAATAACAATATAACTATTCAATTTAAATGATAACATGCTTGACTGCATGTGTCTTTAACCAAGCTTGACTGCAGCAGTGGCTTAGAACCCTCAATATTTAGCCCATGTAGTGTGCCTTTGGTAGCAACTTTAACCTCCAATTCAGTGGCCTTGGCTATGTTGTCTAGCACACTTTTATACTTAGTCAAAGTCAGGCTCAATGTTCCTCACAAGCTTGCTTGTCCAAAGCTCATTAGGTAGTGATACAGCAAGCTGCCTCTGTTTATTTGTGGTCTCTTTGATCTCTACACCATTTGTGTTCTCTGAACTATCTAGATTTGGTTCAACTACATGCCTATGTCCACAGACAAAATATATTTTATTAATATATGGGTAAATAGTCAAATACAAAATACAAATCAATAAATTAAAAAATGTTTATATTTAGACCGATTTTAAACTTAGTAAAAGATTTGGTCTAATAGACATAGCCTTCAAATATTTGTAAAGCGAGTACATGAAATCTAACTCATTTGATCACAATTTGAATGTTTTAAGGTAGGTGTTGTGTGAGCGATTAACCTAGTTGTTTTTAAAAATTTCAGTTATAAAACAATTTAGACGGCGCAGCTAAACCCTAAGTTATTCGACATTTCCCACATGGTATCTCGCCTACCTCACTGCGAGGAAACCGAAACTTCATCCTAGCGACTAGGGCTGGCAAAAGTTGACCCGATCTGCTAACCTGATCTGAAACTGACCATAAATTAGTGGGTTTGGGTTTAGATTTTTGACTCAATTAATTAAATGGGTCAACCCGACCTGATCTGTTTATTAAATGGGTTAGATTCAGGTTGAATATTTAAACCCAAAAAAAACCTGTTTAACCCATTTATTAAATGGGTCAATCAGAACAGGTCGACCCATTTAATAAAGGGGTCGACCATTAATATTTAACCTAAATGGGTCGACCATTAATATTTAAGAAAATTTGAAAAAAATAAGGTTATTTAACAACTTAATTCCAAAAATAAGCTTTGTGAAAACAACTTAATTCCAAAAATAAGCTTTGTGAAAACTTATTTTCCAAAATAAGCTTTCGTACATCCAAGCCTAGCCTCGGGTAAAATCGCTGTTACTAACAACGAAAAAGGGAAAAAAAATTAAAAGGGCAAAGTCGCTGTTACTAACAGCGACTTAAGGAGTTGACCAGTCAACTCCTTAAGTCGTTGTTAGTAACAGCGACGTTGCCCTTTTAATTTTTTTTTATGAACTAAAGTAGCCGTTGCTAATTAGAAAAATAGCCGTTAGAAACTTGAAAATAGCCGTTGTAATGATGCTCTATGTTAGTTTTACTCTCAATTTATAAATGTTAATACTTTTTTTGAAAGTTCACTTACGTTACTATATTATATGTACAAATGTTCAATATATATACAAACAGTATTCTAATGCTCTTATGATTCGCCTACATCGTAAGGACACTAGGGTCGAGAGGGCCTGGAGCTGCTGGATCCATCTCTGCTGCAATTCAATAATAACTAAGCGTTATGTATTGTAAAAATAATTAAGAAGTACTCAAATTATTTACTTATGTTATTTATTTGTTTGATAATTTCTACATTGATATACTCAAATACAGTTACTGTTTACCTTAACGTGCAAGTTCTAGTGTTGTGACCGTCACTACCACACCGTCGACAAGCGTTGCGTCTCCGCGATCCTTCGTCCATTTCGTTCGTGATCCTCTTGGACTTAGGTCTTCGTAATCCACGAATGTGATCTGGATCATGTAGCACCTCAACACCCGTGTATTGAGGCCATGACCTCTTATCAATTAACGGCAAGAATATGCATTCATATGTGTTAACATAGCTCTGGGTCGTGTAGCAGGATTCCACAAAACGCTCGTAGGATAAGTGTCGTTTAATACAAACGGCAAGAACATGAGAACAAGGTAAGTGATATATGGAGGGTTTATTACAAGTTTATTTCATCTCTCTCATATCTACACTTTGTATTTTACCACCCTTGGCGGATCCTCTATTACCACGTCTAGTCTTAACTTGGAAAAGGCCTCGTTTGTAGTCAAATGCGACGATCTCATGGTAGTTTGCCTTCTCGGTGTTACGGGTTATAATCCTAGTGGCGTGTGAAGTGTATTTATTTCCCCCAATTAGCCACGCGTTCGCATTCTCGCGTCTTTTAACAAAGTAATTATTAACACGATAGAAGGTGAACTCCACAAGAGTGGTTATAGGCAAGAAACGCACACCCTTCATCACGTTATTGAATACTTCGGCCAAGTTGGTATTAGTAACACCATACATATACCCTTCATCGTGACATATTGACCATTTAGACATTTCACCAACTTGATCAATCCAAAAAAGTGCTTCCCGATTAGCAACACCAATGGCCATCAATCCCTCGACGACCTTATGTGGTTGTCTTTGCTCTGCAGTCCTTCCATACATCTTCTTCAACTTCACATCACCCATTTGGCGGTTGAAGTTACTTAACAAATGCCGCAAGCAAAACCTATGATGGGCATTCGTAAGTTGCCATTCCGGCTCCTCCATGGCTGCTAGAATGCCCGCATGTCTATCGGAAATAACGCATAACCCTGGACTATGCATCACATGCTTACGAACACAGGCCATAAACTAAGACAACGCGGCTATGCATTCTTTTTCGACCAAGGCAAAGGAAAGCGGGAAGATTCCCTTGTTCCCATCTTGGGCAATGGAAGTTAACAACGTATGGCGATACTTACCATACAAATGTGTTCCGTCAATGGCAATAACGGGTTTGCAATACTTGAATCCCTCAATACTAGGTTGGAAAGCCTAAAACACGCGTTGGAAAGTTCTAATACTAGGACGGACATACACACCGACATCATTATCTTCCTTAAAGAACCACTCAACTACGGTCCCGGGGTTTGAAATTTGCAGTGCCTTCAAGAAGCGTGGAAGAAGAGGATAAGAATCTTCCCATGTACTATAGATGGACAGAAGGGCTTGCTGTTTAGCACACCATGCCCGCTTATAGGTCATTTCGACACCGAATTGGTCTTTCACCATTTGACGCACAACAGAGACCTTAATTGATGGGTCTTGAGCAACACAATTTCTAATAAGATTGTTAATCACGGAAGATGTCAAATGAATGTGCCCAGCTGACACGTTTTCAGTACTTAATACACAACCCCCATGCTTCCCTTTATACGTAATAATCTCCCATGATGGTGAATAGGAGCTCCTCCTAGCCCTAAGCCTCCAACCACACCCTCTCTTACACTTCAAGGTGAGCACGGTTTGATTTGAAGTCTCAGTACTGTAACACCCGAATTTCCTCCCTTCCTTCACGATTCTGGTTTCGTTTAAGGGGTTGGAAATTCAGGGGTGTTACAACCCCTTAAACGAAACCAGAATCGTGAAGGAAGAGAGGAAATTCGGGTGTTACAAGTACGGTACTCAACGTTCCTACGAATATGATACAATCTAACAGCGTCTAACAACGCATCCTTGTTATCAAACATCATACCCTTTTGAAACTCTCCTTCGTCGGTGTAGCTTGTATCACAATCCCAAGACCTCCAAGAGTTGTCCTCAATGTGTTCATCTAGAGGGGGAACCAGTGCATAGGGTGTAGGGGCAACGATGTTTGGAATGTTTCCTAAGGTCATGTCATTAGCTAGAGCCTCCTCGTCAACACCCACATCGTCTTCAGAAGGAGCTTCAACGAATTCATTACTCTCACTATTAACATCATCCCAAGACTCATTTGTATCTTCTAAGTTAAAAGTATCATCATTTGATACTTGAAATTGAAGTTGATTGGGTTTATTAGAAGGACAAGAGGAAGATGGCATAAAGGGATTTTGGGTTTCTTGGGTAGGGAAGGGCATATGAGAAGGAGCAGAAGAAGTTATATTCATGAATGCATTTGTTTCCACAACATTTATATCTTCATTCCCTAGGGGCACCTCTTCTACATATAACTCTAAAGAAGGACTAGGGGTAGACCTTGAATACTCCCACATTGCATCTATAGCCTCCTCATCCTCAACCGGAAAAGCTAACAAATCTCCACTCAGATTGTACTTAAAACTTAAATTAACAGTACTTCTTGTAGTGTCAATGCCAATCTTAGAGCATATAAAATGTTTAAATTCATTCAAATTCATGTATGAGTTGCATGCAAACAGTTTACGTCTTCCCCCAACGTACTTAACATTGTTATTAGTTGATCGAATTGAACCATTCCAAAAGCATACAACAGTCACACGAAATGAATCCATTTCTACAACAATAAGTTGTAGATGAACAAGAATTAGTAAATTGGAAGTTTAAAAACCTACATTCATGTGAAAGTTCATTAAAATCAAGTAAACCCTAATTTTTCGAATATGGAAAAAAACACAAAAAATTAGTACCTTACGTCAATGTAGGAAGATGAAATAACTAATTATTAGTACAAACTTGAAATTTGATGAGTTTAGTTGAGGGATCGAAGTTGATTTTAATGGTGCAAGGAGAAAGAGAGCTCGTAAGTGTCGAAATGGCAAAGAGAAGGCGTGAACTGAAATGAGGAAGAAGCAACCTGGAAAAATTAAAAGGGCAAAGTCACTGTTAGTAATAGCGACTTTGCCCTTTTAATTTTTTTTTCCTCTTTCGCTGTTAGTAACAGCGATTTTACCCGAGACTAGGCTTGGATGTACGGAAGCTTATTTTGGAAAATAAGTTTTCACAAAGCTTATTTTGGGAATTAAGTTATTAAATAACTTTATTTATTTTCAAATTTTCAATATTTAACCTAAAGAGCCCAACAAATAAAGGCCCAACAGACATAACCCTAACCTATGCCTAAACGTCTAAACTCTAAACAAAAGTGGCAAAGCATGAAAGCAGTGAATACTCAAAACTCAATAGTCAATACTGAATAGTGAATAGCGCCGTTTGCAACTTCGCATTCTGCGTCTCTGTCTTCCTCTTCCATCAAAGGCATCGATTCAATCTTCTGAAAGCTTCAACAATCTACCTGATCTTCCAGCACTTTGCCGGGTATTCAATCATCTTCTCTTTCTCTTTTTTTTTGTGATTCATATGCTCTTTGATTTTTTCTTGTTCTTATTTTCATGTTCTTTATTCTCATATGATTGCTCTTATTTTCCTGTTCAATTCAATCTTCAATTATTCTTAGTTTTCCTGTTCAAAAAACTTACAAAAATGCTTCACTAAAATGGTGTTTGGATTGAGATCTGGAATCTTTCTTTATGAAGCTTGTACTGTGTTCGATTGAGATCAGTAACTTGGATCGCCATTAATGGCTGAAAATGTCAATAGGAGATATAATATCAGTATATCACGTGTAAAAACATTTTTCGCAGTAGTTTTAGCCATAAATTATACTGTGTTTTAGCCATAAACATTCAACTCCAGCATAATATTGTATAGTCTGTATTATGAAATGTGAATATAATATATGGGTCAAATGGGTCAAATGACCTGAAATATATGGATTCAATGACTTGAAAAAAAAAGCCAGTTAAATGGGTCATTAGCAGGTTGAGTCGGGTTTTAATTTTTGACCCATTTAATTAAATATGTCAGGTTCAGGTCAAGGGTCTATTGACCCATTTATATATGACCCGAACCTGAAAATGACCCAACCCGACCTGTTTGACACCCCTGCTGACTGATCTCCACTTTCTACGACTCCGCCGCAGCATCGAGCCACCGGCTTCTACGTTTCGCCTTCACGCTGGTAGCTAGTTGCTTAATCAAACTAATGAATACTTAACTAAATTGAGTAGTAATATGGTTGAATGAACTGTTAAAGTAAAACAAAGCATAGTCAAGCCAAAATAGAGTAAGTAAAATGACGAGTAAGGCCGGATCCAAATGGTGTGAATGGTAATCCAGAACATGAGGCAGTTTGTTAGTCACTAGAGCTAGAGGTAATATACTAATATAGAAGTGCATGGGATTTTTGCCATTAATTGAACTATAAAGGTAATTTTATTAAATATAAAAACTCAGTGTTCACTTACACTTCAAACTCCAGGTTAAATTTTTCGTCCACAACAAATGGGAAAGAAGAGGGCAAAGAAGGTAAAAAAAGCTTGGAGAAACATTAGCACAAAAGATATCGAAGATTTCAATGAAAAATCTACTCATGATGCTAATTCTGGTGGTTCTCTTACAGTCATTCCTAGTGATTCCCTCTTTGTCGTTGATAAATCAACCGGTATAAAGCTTTGATTCTCCTACTATTCACTGTATTTTGTGTCAATGATGATTTGTTCATCAGTAGTAATTCATATTTTTTTTATTTGTGGTGAACAATGCTCAAATATAAATTCAATGTATATGTATAATAGTATAAAATATATGCCTTGTTTTCATGGATGTTTACTGTGCAGTGTGCTATAATTGTTTTACCGAATTCAATATTTTGATATCAATTTTATGTGGACATATGTGTTGTTTCTGGGTTTGATTCTGCGACCAATTTAGAACTTGTTTGGTCAACATAGTAATTAAATTTCTATGAGAATTTCTTATTCCTTCAAAGTTATTTCTTTGTCAAATTTCTAAAATTTGAATTTTTGTGTTTGATTGGACTCCAGAGTTTGCATTCAACCCTAAAAGTTGGAGTTACCGAGACCTCCTTGTTAGTTAAAATCAAGGGTATTGTATTTTGTGTGCTTGCTAAAAAACTGTCAACCAAACAACATGCTAATAATCAATTTCTAGAAATTTGAAATTTTAAGGAAATTTTGAAGCAACCAATTGACCTCTTAGTATTATGACTTCAAATTTGTGTCTTTCTGGGTTTGTTTATTTATTTGTGTTTACTCTATTGTCGATTTACTATTATGACTTCAAATTTACGTGGGTATATGTGCAATTTTTGTGCTTTTTTATGTATTTTTGTTTACTTTTGCATTCAATTTAGTATCATAACTTCTAATTAATTATAGGGGTATAAGTGCAGCTCTCGGGTTTATTTTATATTTGTATTTATTTATGGACATCAAAATTATGTGTGTAAATGTTCAATTTCCATTTTATTTTTTGGTTTTACTTTCATACTTGTGTTAAAATTTATCAAAGATGAAGCTAGGTCATTTGATTCTTGTGAATTCTTGTGAGTTTGCGTATGATTGTATTTAAAACACCAAGCTTTTGGAATTAAGGCTTTGACATTGTTGTGTATGATTGTATTTTTATAAACTTAATGTAAGTGAAGGTAATTTGAATTTTGGGTGACTTAGATGTGCTCGTGAAGCGTAAAATTGAGAAGAAGCGAGAGAAGGCATTGCGATTTGAGAGTATTCTTTCTAAAAACCCATTTGTTAAAACGGTGCCATCTTCGATTCTCAAGAAATGTAAGAAAAAAGATAAATTAGTTGCTCAACCTCAGGACGCTTCTAATCAAGTGAGCTTTTTTAACGCCTATTTAGTGTTGTTGAAGTTGAAATATGATGTGTTTTGCTATTTACCAAGGGTATTATTTGCTTTATTTTCTTCCAGGAAGGAAAAGGCGAAGAGTCGGGGCATGGTTTATTTGATATATGGAACAATCAAAGTAATTTTGGAATGCTTGTCATGTGAAATTTTAGTTGATCATATTGCTTGTTTTATTTTGTGAATTACTAAGTGTCTTTTCCATTCTTGCAGGTGTGAAAAATATCAAGGGCAAAAAAGTATGTTCATGAAAACCTATTCAACTTTTTGTTGTTGGAATATATAATAATATTGTGTGATGTTGTATAAGTTTAGAATGTGAAATGGTAAACCGAGTCTGAATTTGGTTTGCACCTAGCAGACAAGATGTTTGCATTGTGACATGGCTCACTGAAAATAATGCTATAGATGTGAAGTATGCTCAATATTGAAATTGATGTATAAGTTAGAGATGTTTTGATGGAGAGCTATTTTCATTATGTCTTGTAAGGATTATCGTGAGATTGTTATATGTTTTGAACTGCCACAGTCGTAATAAACTGAATTTCAGATTCAAGTCTATTCAAGATCAGAATGTACAGTAGAACAAAAAGCAATAAGAGAACAGAACGCTACTGTCTGACTGAGGCAATTCGAGTCTGCCCCTAACTCCCTTTGTTATTCCTTCTTATTCAATACTTTTCATCCCCTCACAAAGAATATATGCTTGCCTATATATAGCCTTTGCTTGCCTTCCTAATTACAAGACAGCTGGCATAGCAAAATAACAAAAATAACCACCAAAACAGAACATAAAACTAACTACTCATAACAGAAACTATTTAAGACAGCTATCCGTTTTGTTTCTTTATTCTTCTTGTTTCTCATCTTGTAAGTATTGAGTTGGGTCTCTCGCATAGCTGGTGTGACAATACCCGCCGCCAAAGATTTCACCTTGTCCTCAAGGTGAGCATCGGGGTATGCCTTCAACCTCTTTGCATAGGTCTTCCAAGTTGCTTTGGTTGTTGTTGTTCCCTCCCATTGAACCCAAATGGCCAAGTGATATTTGTCACAACTTTTACTTGTGTATAATGCTTCCGGATTTTGAAACGGAGTCCTTGGTTTGCTAGGTGTGTGAATGTGTTGAAACAGAATTCTGCACGATGTACCCAAATTAATCACTTCTTGGGCTGTAAATTATCACCACGAGTTCCTCCACCACCACCTTTGGCCTCCCCTGTACCACCACCTGAGCCGCAACATAGGAGGCTATCCATACTTACTTTTTCACCCTCCTTCCTCGATTGTCCAGAACACAGTCTACCTCTCATTCCAGTTCTCATATTTTGCCAACTAATAAACAGACATAGAAAATCTGGTTTCTGGACTTGTAAGCTATAATTTTCAGAAATAGTTCCAATTATGTCTTCATCAGTTCAGTATTGGCCTCTTGACTTGTACCTTGTAAGGTTCCTTACAATAAATTTTTGGACCCTCCTACAGTCCTATAGCAAGATCCATTATCCAATCAGAGACATAGGGATAAACTTGACTTTGTTTTGGTTTGCTTTTTAAGGCACAAAATATCATGTTATGTTTGTATTTTTCTAGTTTTCTCTTGATATGCTTGCTAAGTTTTTTCTTTTGAATATAACTATCCCTCAAGTAGACATTTAAATGAATTTAAAGCTATTTTTGTGTGGAACTCTCCTTCATGAAATACTTTTTCCTGAATTTCTGTTCTTAGGTGAGAAAATGTGAATGGGTGTGTATCTAATATTGTTGAACTTAGCTGGCCTCCTGTATATGACACAATACAATCAAGACTGGTTTAAGTCAGATATGTGTTGATGTATTGCTACCGTCAGTATGTCTTGTAAGGATTATTGTGAGCTTGATATAGGGTTAAAGTTTTGAACTGCCACAACCTACCTCTGATACTTTGCCAACTGTTAAAGGGACTTAGAAACTCTGGACTCAAAAGTTACAATTTTCTGAAATGGTTTCCATCATGTCTTGATCAATTTGTTTGTGGCCTCATGACCTGTAACTTATATGGTTGCTTATATATATTTTTTTTCAGACCCTCCTATAGTCCTATTAGCAAGATCCATTATCAGTATGCTATATAAGTTGCACAGGGATAGGAATGAACTCAACTTGTTTTGGTTTTGTGTTCAAAGCACAAAATATAATTTTATCATTTTCTCATGATGATATTCTCGCCAACTTTTTTTTTCTTTCAAGTTAATTTAATCCTCAGGTAAAAACGTTGTCTCTCTAATACTGTTATACATGATACAAAAATTTACATGCATTCTCTGTTTATTAGAGAGCCTGGAATTCCATGTGATTGAGGTGTGCCCTTAAAGCTAAAGGGCATATTTCATTGAACATCCATTAGACAAGCGCTTTTATGTGGATTAGAATGCCGGACTTTTAGAAAACACCATATTCGGAAAATTTAAGTAGCGGAAATACTAATGCTTCGATTGATAAGTGGGCATAGAATTTGAAACAAAAATATAAGAAAGGGTTTAAGAACTATAAATAATGAGAAAAAAATTAAAGAGAATCATTTAAAATAATTTGGATATATGCAAACATGGTATTAGCGAACGGGGAAGGCATAAAAAAAGTTGGAGCTCAAGAGCCTTAAAAAGAGGGCGATGAAGACCGAAGATAACTTTAAGGACATGAGTGAAAAAAGATTTGAATGAGGCTTACAAATTGAGATGATAGAAAATCAGAATGAATGATGAATAATTCATGTGATCGATTTTTGAAATTTATATATCGTTCATGTAACCGATCTCAATCTTTTGGAATTAAGGCTCTAACATTGTTGTTGTTGTCTGCATATTGGAGGTGTGTTGGTCTTTCACCTCTTTGCCTTTTACAACAGTTCTTTTTATGTGGAATTCTCCTTTAGGCAATTCCTTATCCTAACTTGAGAAAGGACCAAATGTGAGTGGGTGACGGGTGTGAATCACCCATGAAATAATTATTTTTCTACCTAGTTTTTGAAGTAGTTATTACTTTTTTAGTATAAAGAATATATCATCACTACACGATGGACTTTTCTTTTGTGATCGTTTATGTTGTGCTGTTAGCTGTTAATATTACGCAAATTTGTTCTATGTAGTCTTTATATTCTTCATATCCTTATTTTGTTGTCAACATTTTTGATTCAGCCAGATTTGTCTTTTACTGTCCGTATCGTATTTTATATGTTTGTAACATTAGAAACTCCCTGGTCTACTCATTAAAATACTTCCTCTTGTAATGACTACGAAATCATTAGGTTGCATTTCTTTTACTTCCATGTTTGATACGTGACATGAACATTTAAATTTACAGAAAGTTAAACCATCACTCATTCCAGCTGTTGAAGTTGAGCCTCCTGGTTGCTCTTTTAATCCTGAAGATTTGAATCACAAGGTTATGAATTGTTGTCTCTTGTTGTCATTTTGTTTCAAGCACTTTACACGTCACCTAAATATACTCGACCTAATTCAGGACTCATTGGCTCAAGCTGTTGCAGAAGAGATGAAGAAAGTGTATAAAAAGGAGCTGGATCCTGAACCAATTCCTTTAACTGTTCCTGGAGAACCAGTTACTGAAGAAGAAGTAAGTTTTCATCATTCGATCCTTGTTCTACTTATAGATACCTACATAACTTAGTTGGCAGAAAAAACTGATCAGCAATGTTTTCTCAGAGATATTTTCTGGAAGTGGACAACGGAGATGATGAAGACGATGAAATGGATGAGGGAATTCCAACTGAAGAAGGGAATGCCAAAGATGAGAACATGTACTTTGTTTGTGTTTCTCTTGTTTCCCAATTCCCATGTACTTCTAGCTATTTTCCTTCTGTTCTGTTTCTAGAACGTAGGACTTAGACTGTGTTGTCATCCTTTAACCATGTTCTCTTCAATACTGTTACCTTCAGACTATTTTCATCCAATTCGATTAATATTCCTTGGCTACAAGAGTTATGTGTTGATTTTGTAATGGTTCATCTTGTAGACCCTGTACCTACGTTTGATTAGCTTCGTGAACTTTCACACTGAAATTATACATTTTAACCTTTTCGATTACAATTTTGATTAATTTGTAGGATATGTGAACATATATATATACCATGGCTGCTGTCTTGTGTAGAAATTATTTTGTTCTAGTGATTTTCATGCTGTTCAAAACTTGATGCTGAATTGTTGAGTCAATCACTCATGAATTCGGAATATTTTTGCTGCAGGAAATCTAAACCTAAACAGATAACCAGGGTTGAGCAGAATAAAAGAATTAGGCGGAAGGAACGGCAAAAAACAGAAGCAGAAGCCAAAAAGATCACAGAGCTTTCGAAGGCAATTGACAGGTAAGCCTTTTTAATTTCTGCCACAGGCCCACAAATGAATAGAGCTTTTATTTATTTACGAGGAGCCGACCACTTACGTCAGATATAAACCTTGGGTTACATGGGTGATCTATGCAACCAGGTTGGAACCGCTGCCACATGGGATAACATTGCTACTACCCAAACTTTTAAAAATTAAGAGCCGGTGCATCACATCTGCGCTTAAGAACCATCTTTCGTTTGCCAGGCACGTGGCTCGGTTCAGACCTCTGAAGGGAGAGGAGATGATAGGGAAACCTGCTCCCAAGAGTCCTCTCTTGGTGGGATTCAAACTCATGACCAAGGGATCTTAGGGTTGAGTCTCAACCAAGTGAGCCAAGAGTACTTGCCTACTTGGGCTCGTCCTGTGTATATTAGTAATCACTTTTCTTGTTTTCTGCATGTAGCATACCAGATATACTTCAGGAAATAGCGGAAGAGGATGAGGAAAAGCAAAAAAGACATATTCGCCGAACGATAGCAAAAGAAGAAAGACTAAAAGCAGGCCCTCCACGTTTGGGCAAGCGAAAGTATGTACTATGTACTCTTCTTTCCAGGAATAATAGCCATGTATACCACATTAATATCTTCAGAACTCCTCCCATTTCTTATTAAAAGACACGATTGTTATTTGATTTTCTAGACTTGGTTTGCATTCATGTTGCAGTAACATGTACATATTCTCTCCATTTGACCCGTCAATTTTGATTTCAGGTTTGAGCCCGCCCCAACTCAAGTTCTCTTAACAGAAGAAATTACTGGATCCCTCCGCAAGCTCAAGGTTTGTTGTTTATAAAATAATCTCCCATATTGTGTTTACTCACACTTCTACTGTTGCATGTGTGCTCTTGCCCCACTTCACCTCTATATTGTCTCATTCTTGATCAATGTTGTATGTTTTGTTAAGGCGTGTTGCACGTTAGCAAGGGACAGGTTTAAGAGTCTCGAGAAGAGAGGAATAATTATTCCATCAGCTAAGAGCAGCAGGTTAGTTTGAAGTTTCGTTTTCCATGTCACGGCCTCAAAGTTTAGAATATACTCACTTAGCATCATTTGTTATTTTGCTGCTTTCCACTCAATTTACACAATTTCTATTTTTGGACAATGACTATTAATCTCATCCATACAATTTAATTTTTAAATTTCTTCGAGATAATTTACTTTCTCTTCATATATTACTAAATATCCACATTTGTTAGAAGCTGTTAACTTGATGCGATTTTTGTGTTGGCAGGAAATAGGTATTCCGGTAGTTGCTAGTTTGTCGAAGGAGCAAGCCTCAAGAGCGATCTCTTGCTGGCTAGATCAAATTAGATCGATTCAATACATAATTTCTTTTTTATTGTAATGATCGGGTTCCTCCCTTTTTTACTATTTTGTGGAAAGAATAGAACTTGAGTAGTGTATCCCAAAATACAAGGGAGTAACATATATGATTTTATCCGATGGACACTGTAGTTGCACATTCTTATTAGTGCTATGATTTTACGATCACTTTGGAAGTTTGGTCTTATGCAGGTAAATGTGCCGTAAGGGATAAAAAAAGATTGAACTTGTTCCAACTATTGGAGTAGCTAGGGAGTTTGTAAAGTCCTAGAAAAAAAAGAAAATGCCTCGTTTTAAGGTATAATACTTTTTTATAATATTGATAATAATTTTTCTAGTATATTAATAATAATAATTTTTTTATATGTTTATTTAGGGTATAATATATAATATTTTTTGTAATATTGTGGTAAAAATTAACTACAATTGATCTCCAAATCTAACCTTGATACCAGAAAAATATGCACTAATTTAAGGAAAAACTGATATTGATACTTCCATCAGTATTTTTTGCACCATAAATAATGATTCAGCGAGTAATATATTTGGCATTATATATGCTAGCAATGAAAAATCATATTTATATACTCAACTGATACTATGTATCCTCATATTTTAACATAGATGAATATATATATATTAATTACTGCAATTTAGTCCACTTAATTATATATTCTATGGCAGCTTAAAAATTTAACATGAATTATAAAATTTATCTGTACTAGAGTATATTGAGATTTAAGGAAAAAACATTATACGTATAAAAATCTAATAAAGATAGTTGAGATGATAATTTCAGTACACCACTTGTCGAAAGTTCAGATTATTTTCTGGACATTTTACCTTTATAATACTATAATACCAACTTTGTAGTAATATAATACGAAATATATAATATTATAATACCATTTGTGTAATATTATAATATCAACTTTGTAGCATTATAATCCAACTGTGTAATTTTAAAATACCAACGTTGTAAAATTAAAATCCCAACTATATAGTATTATAATACCAAATTTATAAAATTATAAATCCAACTACTGAATTTGACAATAATATCAAAGCAAAATGTAAATCATTATAACCCCAACTGTAAAGTTTTATATACTATGTAGTGTTATAATACTAACTATGTTTATTTCAAATAACAAAAGTTTGTTGTAACGTCCCTGAATTTCCAACCCCATAAACGAAACTAAAATCGTAAAGGACAGAAGGAAATTTGGGAGTTACAGAAAAGAAAAGAAAAAAAAAATTAAATAAACGTTAAAGGTTAACTTTAAAGAGATGTGTAGAAATTTCGACAACATTTCTACTGAAATTGAGGACGTAACAAACATCGGTAAATAAAGCAACTCAACTAAACTAATCGAATGCATCAAAGCCCTTCAGAAATATGTCACGACGGAAGAATCATCGTCGGCTCATCAATTTATCAATTCTAACACGGATCGTGGTTCTAGTGTTAACGAATCGGTTTAACAGCTATGAAAGAAGTATTACTACGACCATACATCCAAAAATCATACAGCGGAACTACGAAACATACAAGTAGTCACGTGGCTCCATACAAAGGAATTACACATCCAAAAACTTTACAATTAATATAAGAGCTACAAAGCATTTGGTTACTTGTATAACAATTGCTATGATCGTATTCCACTCTTTCCCCAATGCAATGCAAAAGAAAGGAAATTATACCTGTTATGCAACCTATGATCCTACTGCTGCTCAACATAATGGCCATAGCCAAATATATCATAGCAGAAACATCATAGAAAGTCATAATCAAAACAGCAAGGAACAAACACATACGCGTCAGTAATCAATACTTATAATAATTAAAATCATAGAACAAAGGGAATAGACGACGACATAGCACAACAATAAAGATTCTACTCATCTGTCTAAACACTTTTGTTCACTCACAATTTCTTTTTCAGAACTTCTTATCCCTCGAAGAATATTGAAGAGTAGTGAATCTTTCTCTATATATGGCATAGTGACAACGCTAAGGGCGTTATCGGCCATCCGAGCCCATGGCAAAGTATGAGCTCATATCCCCTCAAGCTGACCCTCTCGGGTCCTACCTATAAGAAAATTAAACACACTAGGGTGCCAATCCAATAAAGAGGCTACCATATTAGGGTTTGTAAGGCCCGAATGGTAACACCTCGGTCAAGGGGCGGTATCGGCCATCCGGCTCCCAACGACAAAAGTATGCTCAAACACTTCGTACAATGATCCCGTCGGATCTCACCTAGGGGTCTACTAAATCAACTGAATATAAATCCAGTTGAGTCACGCCGTCTACTCAAAATCAAGACTTAACAATAGGGGAAACATTTCGATACCACACCCCAAACATAATTCTTTTTCTAATATTGGAGAGTTTGTTCTCATATTCTACTAATACTTTCATTATACTTGCCTATACTACTATCAAAACTTTTCAATGGCATATTTACTTTCAAGCGCTCTTAAATTCTAATAAAATGCATAAAATCCCAAAACATTGACAATACTTTGAAACGTTGAATATAATAGTTAATTACTGCGTGTACATACCTGTAAGCGTCAATTCACGACCAAAAAGTCACAAAAATCACCCAACTAACCCAATTGGAAAAAACATCATTTATTACGGTTTTTTTGTCATAAAATGTTGCGGTTTTGACCCCAAGCATTAGTGATAGCAGCAGATAGCCTACTTTTAAATGCTGCAGTTTAAAACCGCAGCACAATAGTGCACTATATGTTGCGGTTTTTGGGGAACCGCAGCATATAGTGTATTTTTCGATTTTAAAAAAACAGACTATGTGCTACGGTTCACCCAAAACCACAGCATATAGTGTGTTTTTTAAAAATAAAAAAATACACTATATGTTGCGATTTTGGGAGAACAGCAGCATATATATATATATATATATATATATATATATATATATATATACAAAAGTCTTAAATCTAAACTAATTACATTAATTACCAAACACATAAATTAGCAAGATACACGGCAATCTGGTCTTTCAATTCGCGCATTTCGTCATCTCTCAAAGTGCGTCTTCCCCTTGAAGTGTCGTATAAAACCTATAATATTATATGAAATAATTAAAAAAGTTTATATGATCCATAAATATTAGATTTTACCAATAGTAAATATATAATATAATTTAAGAACGTAACAAATACTTACGGCATCAATATTTTCGACTCTAACGTTCTTCATGGCTTGTAAGAGATCTTCCATATATTTGAGAGTGTAGTAGCCGCAATCAACGCTATTATCTTGTCGAAAGCACTAAAAGAAAATAGATGTTAGTACGAAAAATGCTTAAAAACCCTTAAAATCGCCACTTAGCACATAATTTCAAGCATATGACTATGATTTTCAATTCTAACCATTTTAACACAATAATATATACCAAATAGTGTTGTGTGCCAAGTTTCGTGTAACACAAACCAAGTTAGAACTACTTTATGCGCAAAAGCGCCAAAAACGCTTAAAAACCCTTAAAATCGCCACTTAGCACGTAATTTCAAGCATATGACTATGATTTTTTAATTCTAACCATTTCAACACAATAATATATATCAAATAATGTTGTGTGCCAAGTTTCGTGCAAAACAAACTAAGTTTGAGCCACTTTATGCGCGAAGGTGCCAAAAACGCTTAAAAACTCTTAAAATCGCAACTTTGCACATAATTTTAAACATATGACTATGGTTTTCAATTCTAACCATTTCAACACAATAATATATACCAAATAGTGTTGTGTGCCAAGTTTCGTGCAAAACAAACCAAGTTTCAGCTACTTTATGCGCGAAAGTGCTAAAAATGCTTAAAATCCCTTAAAATCGCAACTTACAACGAAATTTCAACCATATGACTATGATTTTCATTCTAACCATTTCAACACAATAATATATATACCAAATAGTGTTGTGTGCCAATTTTCGTGCAAAACAAACCAAGTTTCAGCTACTTTATGCGCAAAAGTGCCAAAAACGCTAAAAAACCTTAAAATCGCAACTTAACACGTAATTTCAAGCACATGACTATGATTTTCAATTCTAATCATTTCAACACAATAATATATACCAAATAGTGTTGTGTGCCAATTTTCGTGCAAAACAAACCAAGTTTCAGCTACTTTATGCGCAAAAGTGCCAAAAACGCTAAAAAAAACCTTAAAATCGCAACTTAGCACGTAATTTCAAGCACATGACTATGATTTTCAATTCTAACCACTTCAACACAATAATATATACCAAATAGTGTTGGATTTGCCATAGCCAAAATACTCGGCTATAAAGTTACCAATCTCATCGCTCACAGTGCCTTGAATCATACTCCCTTTGGGTTGTGCTAGATTTCTCACATTGTTTTGTAAAACACCCATGTGTCTTTCAAAAGGATAACGCCACCTTAAAAAAACTGGACCCAAAAGCTTGATTTCACGAACGAGATGGACAATAAGATGAACCATTAAGTCAAAGAAAGAAGGTAAAAAATACATCTCAAACTTGCATAAAGTTACAAGCACGTCGACTTGAAGAACATCAAGTTTAAAGGGATCAAGAACTTTACTACAAATTGTGTGAAGAATGAACATAGCTCGGTAATAGCATATCTCACATGTTTTAGCAGTATTCCACAGATTGCAATTAGTAAGAACACTTGCATCATTAAATGACAATCATGAGATTTCATGCTTCCCAACTTCAACTCTCATTTAGGGTCACAAATCTCTTCATGTTGGATGAGTACCTAGACGAAACCTTAATGTCATATCACTCACAAAATGCTCGCTTCTCTGCTTTGGACAATGTGTAGCAAGCTGGAGGCAAATAAACTTTGTCATTACTCATCTCCTTTTTACCTCCCTTTTCCTTGTTACTGCCATCAACTTTATCAGCTCTATTTCTTTTCTTACTCACCTTAACCTGTGCCCACAACTCCGGACGAATACCCTTACATTCAAACCAATATTGCACGGCCTTAACATTCTTTGTCTTACCTGAAATGTTCATGAGAGACCCGAGTATAGCATCGCATACATTTTTCTCTATATGCATAACGTCAAGACAATGCCTAACCTGTAGATCTCTCCAATATGGAAGCTTCCAAAAAGATTGATTCTTTTTTCCATAATCGGTTTTCACCCCTTGCACTTGCCCTGTTTTACCAAATACAGTCTCAACTCCCTTAACCTGTTCATAAACCTCATAACCGGTCAACTGTCGATGAGCTACACGGTCCTCAACCTCCCCGTTGAACATCTTCTTCTTCTTACGATATTGGTGATTTCGTGGGAGGAACTTTTAATGGTGCATGAATACGTGTTTGCACTTAGGAATCCACGTAGATTCCATGTCATCGATACATATTGGGCATGCTTTCTTCCCTTTGTTCTTATACCCTGATAAGTTACCATATGCCGGAAAATCATTAATGGTGCATAAAAGCATTGCACGCAAGGTGAACTCCTCATTAGCATATGCATCAAACACGGAAATGCCTTCATCCCACATCTTTCTCAAATCCTTAATAAGAAGTGCAAGATATACATCTATGTCATTGCCAGGTTGTTTAGAACCCGAGATAAGAAGCGAAAGCATAATGTACTTACGCTTCATACACAACCAAGGTGGCAAATTATAAATCATTAATAGTACTGGCCAAGTACTATGTAGAGAACTAAGATTGCCAAATGGGTTCATTCTATCCGTATACAGTTCGAGCCTTAAATTACGAACTTTATCCCCAAAAGTCTTATGCAAATTAGCTGCTGTTGGTTGGGGGAAAGAACAAAAGCAGCCACTGCTGCTGGGAGATGGGGGCATGGCTGCCGGCTGCAGCTTGTGAAGGAGTGGTGCGTCTGCTGCTCTCAGCTAGTCTTGGTGGTGGAGGGGTAAAACAGTGAGGAGGGAAGGGAGGAGAGAAGAGAAGAGGAGAAGAGAGGGGGCGTGAAACCCAATCCTTATTTTCCGCCAACTTTTCCATTTTATCGTCACCCCTATTTTAAATTAATTTAATAAAATGACGAAAATATTCTTGGACTTAAAAATTTTAAAACTTCTATAAAACACTTCAAACTCACTTAATAACATTTTTATCACTTCAAAAAACACAAAATCTACGCATAATCAGAGCTAAAGTGCAATTGAACCTAGAAGGAGTCATTAATAAAAACTCACAAATGTTTGATTAAATGGTGTGATGTTTGATCAAATAACAGCTATTTCTTTTTCCTTGGAATAATTTTCTTTGGACCTCTCTTGCTTATCATCTTCCTCTTTTTATCCTGCACAACACATATTTTGCGCTCAGCCATAATTGCAGTAATTCTTCTTGGCTTAGCAAGTGCGAATTCATTTGCTAACTTATCAATATGTCACAATCCTGATTCAGATTGTTTAAGACGATTCTGGTAAATATTATTGTTCTGTAAATCCTCCTGTTAGCAAGCTGTCACAAAATATTGGTTAGGAATAGCTTGATTACTTAAAGTTTGTAAACATTTTAAATCATCAACTTATTATATTATGAACCAACTTAAACATGTAATCCCAACTAAACTATGTTATAACCCCAACTAATCAATGTTATAACCCGAACTAAACTATGTCATAATCCCAATTGAACAATATTATATTTCCAACTAAACTATCTCATAACCCCACTAAACAATGTTATAGTCACAACCAATTAATGTTATAATCTCAACTAATTAATGTTATAACTTTAACTTAA